>NW_025776227.1:0-45975 GCF_021130785.1 Homalodisca vitripennis | reverse complement strand
CCCAACTTCTTTTTAGTAAGTTTTTCTTCTGTCTAATTTTTTTCTCTATATCTTCTTGAGCTTTCTCTGCCTTCCAAATTCGCCGCCGGTCAAGCTTTTTCATTGCTGTAATAAAAATGCTGCCCTGGTGGACACTCCTATTTCTTGAAAATACTTTGCATTTTGCCAATGTAGCCATCATTAAAAGCTGTAACAGCTTCATATATGCCAAATTTCAAAGTTTTAATCTCCACAAATGTTCTTTTAGGTATGTAGGTCCAAATGACATTGTTGAGGGGACTCATTGGGATTTTGAGTTTTTTCCCTTAGTACATTTGCCCAGTAGAGTTGGATTGGCTAGATCTTGAAAAATAGGTTTAATAAATGTCATTAGGTTTTCAGGCAAGTGAAAATGGCTGCCATGATCATAGTTTTCATTGGATTTTACGGCTTTGCGGTACTTACAGCCTACATCCTGAGAAACTAGGCCTAGGACTAGTTGGAGGGTTATGTTGATTTCCTTTGAAAACGCGTTTCTTGAAAGCAGGCTTTGAACGTGGCATTATAAAATTCACTACACTTATAACAAAAAATACTCGAACTCTCCACTAAACTCACAAAAAACCATAATCATTTACGTAATTTTCACTCTCTAAAACAGAAATGTCAGTAACCAAAACATGTATGCTACCTAGGTTATAAGCAATGGTTATAAAACAGATGTTTTGTTGGTTAGTGTAAGTTGTGACATAACAAACTGTCCACTGCCAACCCAAATCATGAACATGACTGCAACGAAGTAGTACTATAAACAGCACCATTTCAAAGTGTGACTGCTACAGGCCCGAAACTGCCTGCAGGCCTATTTAAAAAAAAATATTTTCGGACACTTCTAGTCATCATAAAAAAAATTTAATACCACCATTGTTATCGGGAAATTCCAAACTTTAATAAAAAAAAAAAAAAAAAAATTTGTAATTTTTGAGATTTTTTACGAAGTGCTCCCCTTAAAGTTATTAGTTATTAGTAGCAGTGGCAAAATAAACTTGGTAATAAAAACACTCATCTAGCATTAACCCATATCTTTACTGGTCTTATAAATCTGTCATGTGGTCTCGTGTCTTCTACTGTTAAAGTTTGTCATGAAAGTTATTAGTTATTAGTAGCAGTGGCGAAAATAAACTTGGTAATAAAACACTCATCTACCATTAACCCATATCTTACTGGTCTTATAAATCTGTACTGTTGTCTCGTGTCTTCTACTGTTCCAGTTGTAATTAAAGTTATTAGTTATTAGTAGCAGCGGCAAAATAAACTTGGTAATAAAACACTCATCTAGCATTAACCCATATCTTACTGGTCTTATAAATCTGTCATGTGGTCTCGTGTCTTCTACTGTTACAGTTGTCATAAAGTTATTAGTTATTAGTAGCAGTGGCGAAATAAACTTGGTAATAAAACACTCATCTAGCATTAACCCATATCTTACTGGTCTTATAAAATCTGTACTGTGGTCTCGTGTCTTCTACTGTTACAGTTGTAATTAAAGTTATTAGTTATTAGTAGCAGTGGCGAAAATAAACTTGGTAATAAAACACTCATCTAGCATTAACCCATATCTTACTGGTCTTATAAATCTGTACTGTGGTCTCGTGTCTTCTACTGTTACAGTTGTCATAAAGTTATTAGTTATTAGTAGCAGTGGCAAAATAAACTTGGTAATAAAACACTCATTTACCATTAACCCATATCTTACTGGTCTTATATAAATGTACTGTTGGTCTCGTGTCTTCTACTGTTACAGTTGTCATAAAGTTATTAGTTATTAGTAGCAGCGGCCAAAATAAACTTGGTAATAAAACACTCATCTAGCATTAACCCATATCTTACTGGTCTTATAAATCTGTCATGTGGTCTCGTGTCTTCTACTGTTACAGTTGTCATAAAGTTATTAGTTATTAGTAGCAGCGGCAAAATAAACTTGGTAATAAAACACTCATCTAGCATTAACCCATATCTTACTGGTCTTATAAATCTGTACTGTGGTCTCGTGTCTTCTACTGTTACAGTAGTAATTAAAGTTATTAGTTATTAGTAGCAGTGGCAAAATAAACTTGGTAATAAAACACTTATCTAGCATTAACCCATATCTTTACTGGTCTTATAAATCTGTCATGTGGTCTCGTGTCTTCTACTGTTACAGTTGTCATAAAGTTATTAGTTATTAGTAGCAGTGGCGAAATAAACTTGGTAATAAAACACTCATCTACCATTAACCCATATCTTACTGGTCTTATAAATCTGTCCATGTGGTCTCGTGTCTTCTACTGTTACAGTTGTCATAAAGTTATTATTTATTAGTAGCAGCGGCAAAATAAACTTGGTAATAAAACACAAATCTACCATTAACCCATATCTTATTGGGCTTATAAATGTGTACTGTGGTCTCGTGTCTTCTACTGTTACAGTTGTAATTAAAGTTATTAGTTATTAGTAGCAGCGGCAAAATAAACTTGGTAATAAAACACTCATCTACAATTAACCCATATCTTACTGGTCTTATAAATCTGTACTGTGGTCTCGTGTCTTCAACTGTTACAGTTGTGATTAAAGTAATTAGTTATTAGTAGCAGTGGCAAAATAAACTTGGTAATAAAACACTCATCTAGCATTAACCCATATCTTACTGGTCTTATAAATCTGTACTGTGGTCTCGTGTCTTCTACTGTTACAGTTGTCATAAAGTTATTAGTTATTAGTAGCAGCGGCAAAATAAACTTGGTAATAAAACACTCATCTACCATTAACCCATATCTTACTGGTCTTATAAATCTGTACTGTTGTCTCGTGTCTTCTACTGTTACAGTTGTAATTAAAGTTATTTGTTATAAGTAGCAGCGGCAAAATAAACTTGGTAATAAAAAGCTCATCTAGCATTAACCCATATCTTACTGGTCTTAAAAATCTGTCATGTGGTCTCGTGTCTTCTACTGTTACAGTTGTCATAAAGTTATTAGTTATTAGTAGCAGTGGCGAAATAAACTTGGTAATAAAAACACTCATCTAGCATTAACCCATATCTTACTGGTCTTATAAATCTGTCATGTGGTCTCGTGTCTTCTACTGTTACAGTTGTCATAAAGTTATTAGTTATTAGAAGCAGTGGCAAAATAAACTTGGTAATAAAACACTCATCTACCATTAACCCATATCTTACTGGTCTTTATAAATCTGTATTGTGGTCTCGTGTCTTCTACTGTTACAGTTGTCATAAAGTTATTAGTTATTAGTAGCAGTGGCAAAATGAACTTGGTAATAAAACACTTATCTAGCATTAACCCATATCTTACTGGTCTTATAAATCTGTACTGTGGTCTCGAGTCTTCTACTGTTACAGTTGTCATAAAGTTATTAGTTATTAGTAGCAGCGGCAAAATAAACTTGGTAATAAAACACTCATCTACCATTAACCCATATCTTACTGGTCTTATAAATCTGTACTGTTGTCTCGTGTCTTCTACTGTTACAGTTGTCATAAAGTTATTAGTTATTAGTAGCAGCGGCAAAATAAACTTGGTAATAAAACACTCATATACCATTAACCCATATCTTACTGGTCTTATAAATCTGTACTGTGGTCTCGTGTCTTCTACTGTTACAGTTTTAATTAAAGTTATTAGTTATTAGTAGCAGCGGCAAAATAAACTTGGTAATAAAACACTCATCTACCATTAACCCATATCTTACTGGTCTTATAAATCTGTACTGTGGTCTCGTGTCTTCTACTGTTACAGTTGTCATAAAGTTATTAGTTATTAGTAGCAGCGGCAAAATAAACTTGGTAATAAAACACTCATCTAGCATTAACCCATATCTTACTGGTCTTATAAATCTGTCATGTGGTCTCGTGTCTTCTACTGTTACAGTTGTCATTAAAAGTTATTAGTTATTAGTAGCAGTGGCAAAATAAACTTGGTAATAAAACACTCATCTAGCATTAACCCATATCTTACTGGTCTTATAAATCTGTACTGTGGTCTCGTGTCTTCTACTGTTACAGTTGTAATAAAGTTATTAGTTATTAGTAGCAGCGGCAAAATAAACTTGGTAATAAAACACTCATCTAGCATTAACCCATATCTTACTGGTCTTATAAATCTGTCATGTGGTCTCGTGTCTTCTACTGTTACAGTTGTCATAAAGTTATTAGTTATTAGTAGCAGTGGCAAAATAAACTTGGTAGTAATAAAACACTCATCTAGCATTAACCCATATCTTACTGGTCTTATAAATCTGTACTGTGGTCTCGTGTCTTCTACTGTTACAGTTGTAATTAAAGTTATTAGTTATTAGTAGCAGTGGCAAAATAAACTTGGTAATAAAACACTCATCTAGCATTAACCCATATCTTACTGGTCTTATAAATCTGTACTGTGGTCTCGTGTCTTCTACTGTTACAGTTGTCATTAAAGTTATTAGTTATTAGTAGCAGTGGCAAAATAAACTTGGTAATAAAACACTCATCTAGCATTAACCCATATCTTACTGGTCTTATAAATCTGTACTGTGGTCTCGTGTCTTCTACTGTTACAGTTGTCATTAAAGTTATTAGTTATTAGTAGCAGCGGCAAAATAAACTTGGTAATAAAACACTCATCTACCATTAACCCATATCTTACTGGTCTTATAAATCTGTACTGTGGTCTCGTGTCTTCTACTGTTACAGTTGTAATTAAAGTTATTAGTTATTAGTAGCAGTGGCAAAATAAACTTGGTAATAAAACACTCATCTAGCATTAACCCATATCTTACTGGTCTTATAAATCTGTACTGTGGTCTCGTGTCTTCTACTGTTACAGTTGTCATAAAGTTATTAGTTATTAGTAGCAGCGGCAAAATAAACTTGGTAATAAAACACTCATCTACCATTAACCCATATCTTACTGGTCTTATAAATCTGTACTGTGGTCTCGTGTCTTCTACTGTTACAGTTGTCATAAAGTTATTAGTTATTAGTAGCAGCGGCAAAATAAACTTGGTAATAAAACACTCATCTACCATTAACCCATATCTTACTGGTCTTATAAATCTGTAATGTGGTCTCGTGTCTTCTACTGTTACAGTTGTAATTAAAGTTATTAGTTATTAGTAGCAGTGGCAAAATAAACTTGGTAATAAAACACTCATCTAGCATTAACCCATATCTTACTGGTCTTATAAATCTGTACTGTGGTCTCGTGTCTTCTACTGTTACAGTTGTCATTAAAGTTATTAGTTATTAGTAGCAGCGGCAAAATAAACTTGGTAATAAAACACTCATCTAGCATTAACCCATATCTTACTGGTCTTATAAATCTGTACTGTGGTCTCGTGTCTTCTACTGTTACAGTTGTCATAAAGTTATTAGTTATTAGTAGCAGCGGCAAAATAAACTTGGTAATAAAACACTCATCTAGCATTAACCCATATCTTACTGGTCTTATAAATCTGTCATGTGGTCTCGTGTCTTCTACTGTTACAGTTGTCATTAAAGTTATTAGTTATTAGTAGCAGTGGCGAAATAAACTTGGTAATAAAACACTCATCTAGCATTAACCCATATCTTACTGGTCTTATAAATCTGTACTGTGGTCTCGTGTCTTCTACTGTTACAGTTGTAATTAAAGTTATTAGTTATTAGTAGCAGCGGCAAAATAAACTTGGTAATAAAAACACTCATCTAGCATTAACCCATATCTTACTGGTCTTATAAATCTGTACTGTGGTCTCGTGTCTTCTACTGTTACAGTTGTAATAAAGTTATTAGTTTATTAGTAGCAGCGGCAAAATAAACTTGGTAATAAAACACTCATCTAGCATTAACCCATATCTTACTGGTCTTATAAATCTGTACTGTGGTCTCGTGTCTTCTACTGTTACAGTTGTCATAAAGTTATTAGTTATTAGTAGCAGCGGCAAAATAAACTTGGTAATAAAACACTCATCTACCATTAACCCATATCTTACTGGTCTTATAAATCTGTACTGTGGTCTCGTGTCTTCTACTGTTACAGTTGTAATTAAAGTTATTAGTTATTAGTAGCAGTGGCAAAATAAACTTGGTAATAAAAACACTCATCTAGCATTAACCCATATCTTACTGGTCTTATAAATCTGTACTGTGGTCTCGTGTCTTTTACTGTTACAGTTGTCATAAAAATATTAGTTATTAGTAGCAGTGGCAAAATAAACTTGGTAATAAAACACTCATCTAGCATTAACCCATATCTTACTGGTCTTATAAATCTGTACTGTGGTCTCGTGTCTTCTACTGTTACAGTTGTCATAAAGTTATTAGTTATTAGTAGCAGCGGCAAAATAAACTTGGTAATAAAACACTCATCTACCATTAACCCATATCTTACTGGTCTTATAAATCTGTCATGTGGTCTCGTGTCTTCTACTGTTACAGTTGTCATAAAGTTATTAGTTATTAGTAGCAGCGGCAAAATAAACTTGGTAATAAAACACTCATCTACCATTAACCCATATCTTACTGGTCTTATAAATCTGTAATGTGGTCTCGTGTCTTCTACTGTTACAGTTGTAATTAAAGTTATT
Organism: Homalodisca vitripennis; assembly: GCF_021130785.1. Taxonomy (NCBI): domain Eukaryota; kingdom Metazoa; phylum Arthropoda; class Insecta; order Hemiptera; family Cicadellidae; genus Homalodisca; species Homalodisca vitripennis. Next base: position 39,396 of record NW_025776227.1, on the reverse strand, counting down.
AGTTATTAGTAGCAGCGGCAAAATAAACTTGGTAAATAAAACACTCATCTAGCATTAACCCATATTTTACTGGTCTTATAAATCTGTACTGTGGTCTCGTGTCTTCTACTGTTACATTTGTAATTAAAGTTATTATTTATTAGTAGCAGTGGCAAAATAAACTTGGTAATAAAACACTCATCTAGCATTAAACCATATCTTACTGGTCTTATAAATCTGTACTGTGGTCTCGTGTCTTCTACTGTTACAGTTGTCATCAAGTTATTAGTTATTAGTAGCAGCGGCAAAATAAACTTGGTAATAAAACACTCATCTACCATTAACCCATATCTTACTGGTCTTATAAATCTGTACTGTTGTCTCGTGTCTTCTACTGTTACAGTTGTAATTAAAGTTATTAGTTATTAGTAGCAGCGGCAAAATAAACTTGGTAATAAAACACTCATCTACCATTAACCCATATCTTACTGGTCTTATAAATCTGTCATGTGGTCTCGTGTCTTCTACTGTTACAGTTGTCATAAAGTTATTAGTTATTAGTAGCAGTGGCGAAATAAACTTGGTAATAAAACACTCATCTACCATTAACCCATATCTTACTGGTCTTATTAATCTGTACTGTTGTCTCGTGTCTTGTACTGTTTACAGTTGTCATAAAGTTATTAGTTATTAGTAGCAGTGGCAAAATAAACTTGGTAATAAAACACTCATCTAGCATTAACCCATATCTTACTGGTCTTATAAATCTGTACTGTGGTCTAGTGTCTTCTACTGTTACAGTAGTAATTAAAGTTATTAGTTATTAGTAGCAGTGGCAATATAAACTTGGTAATAAAAACACTTATCTAGGATTAACCCATATCTTACTGGTCTTATAAATCTGTCATGTGGTCTCGTGTCTTCTACTGTTACAGTTGTCATAAAGTTATTAGTTATTAGTAGCAGTGGCGAAATAAACTTGGTAATAAAACACTCATCTAGCATTAACCCATATCTTACTGGTCTTATAAATCTGTCATGTGGTCTCGTGTCTTCTACTGTTACAGTTGTCATAAAGTTATTAGTTATTAGTAGCAGTGGCAAAATAAACTTGGTAATAAAACACTCATCTACCATTAACCCATATCTTACTGGTCTTATAAATCTGTCATGTGATCTCGTGTCTTCTACTGTTACAGTTGTCATAAAGTTATTAGTTATTAGTAGCAGCGGCAAAATAAACTTGGTAATAAAACACTCATCTACCATTAACCCATATCTTACTGGTCTTATAAATCTGTCATGTGGTCTCGTGTCTTCTACTGTTACAGTTGTCATAAAGTTATTAGTTATTAGTAGCAGTGGCAAAATAAACTTGGTAATAAAACACTCATCTAGCATTAACCCATATCTTACTGGTCTTATAAATCTGTACTGTGGTCTAATGTCTTCTACTGTTACAGTTGTCATAAAGTTATTAGTTATTAGTAGCAGTGGCGAAATAAAGTTGGTAATAAAAAGCTCATCTAGCAATTACCCATATCTTACTGGTCTTATAAATCTGTACTGTGGTCTCGTGTCTTCTACTGTTACAGTTGTCATAAAGTTATTAGTTATTAGTAGCAGTGGCAAAATAAACTTGGTAATAAAACACTCATCTACCATTAACCCATATCTTACTGGTCTTATAAATCTGTCATGTGGTCTCGTGTCTTCTATTGTTACAGTTGTCATAAAGTTATTAGTTATTAGTAGCAGCGGCAAAATAAACTTGGTAATAAAACACTCATCTACCATTAACCCATATCTTACTGGTCTTATAAATCTGTACTGTTGGCTCGTGTCTTCTACTGTTACAGTTGTAATTAAAGTTATTAGTTATTAGTAGCAGCGGCAAAATAAACTTGGTAATAAAACACTCATCTAGCATTAACCCATATCTTACTGGTCTTATAAATCTGTACTGTGGTCTCGTGTCTTCTACTGTTACAGTTGTCATAAAGTTATTAGTTATTAGTAGCAGCGGCAAAATAAACTTGGTAATTAAACACTCATCTACCATTAACCTATATCTTACTGGTCTTATAAATCTGTACTGTTGTCTCGTGTCTTCTACTGTTACAGTTGTAATTAAAGTTATTAGTTATTAGTAGCAGCGGCGAAATAAACTTGGTAATAAAACACTCATCTAGCATTAACCCATATCTTACTGGTCTTATTAATCTGTGCTGTTGTCTCGTGTCTTCTACTGTTACAGTTGTCATAAAGTTATTAGTTATTAGTAGCAGTGGCAAAATAAACTTGGTAATAAAACACTCATCTACCATTAACCCATATCTTACTGGTCTTATAAATCTGTACTGTTGTCTCGTGTCTTCTACTGTTACAGTTGTCATAAAGTTATTAGTTATTAGTAGCAGCGGCAAAATAAACTTGGTAATAAAACACTCATCTACCATTAACCCATATCTTACTGGTCTTATAAATCTGTCATGTGGTCTCGTGTCTTCTACTGTTACAGTTGTCATAAATTTATTAGTTATTAGTAGCAGCGGCAAAATAAACTTGGTAATAAAACATTCATCTACCATTAATTCATATCTTACTGGTCTTATAAATCTGTACTGTTGTCTCGTGTCTTCTACTGTTACAGTTGTAATTAAAGTTATTAGTTATTAGTAGCAGCGGCAAAATAAACTTGGTAATAAAAAGCTCATCTAGCATTAACCCATATCTTACTGGTCTTATAAATCTGTCATGTGGTCTCGTGTCTTCTACTGTTACAGTTGTCATAAAGTTATTAGTTATTAGTAGCAGTGGCGAAATAAACTTGGTAATAAAACACTCATCTACCATTAACCCATATCTTACTGGTCTTATAAATCTGTCATGTGGTCTCGTGTCTTCTACTGTTACAGTTGTCATAAAGTTATTAGTTATTAGTAGCAGTGGCGAAATAAACTTGGTAATAAAACACTCATCTACCATTAACCCATATCTTACTGGTCTTATAAATCTGTCATGTGGTCTCGTGTCTTCTACTGTTACAGTTGTCATAAAGTTATTAGTTATTAGTAGCTGTGGCGAAATAAACTTGGTAATAAAACACTCATCTACCATTAACCCATATCTTACTGGTCTTATTAATCTGTACTGTTGTCTCGTGTCTTGTACTGTTACAGTTGTCATAAAGTTATTAGTTATTAGTAGCAGTGGCAAAATAAACTTGGTAATAAAACACTCATCTACCATTAACCCATATCTTACTGGTCTTATAAATCTGTCATGTGGTCTCGTGTCTTCTACTGTTACAGTTGTCATAAAGTTATTAGTTATTAGTAGCAGCGGCAAAATAAACTTGGTAATAAAACACTCATCTAGCATTAACCCATATCTTACTGGTCTTATAAATCTGTTATGTGGTCTCGTGTCTTCTACTGTTACAGTTGTCATAAAGTTATTAGTTATTAGTAGCAGTGGCAAAATAAACTTGGTAATAAAACACTCATCTACCATTAACCCATATCTTACTGGTCTTATAAATCTGTCATGTGGTCTCGTGTCTTCTACTGTTACAGTTGTCATAAAGTTATTAGTTATTAGTAGCAGTGGCAAAATAAACTTGGTAATAAAACACTCATCTACCATTAACCCATATCTTACTGGTCTTATAAATCTGTCATGTGGTCTCGTGTCTTCTACTGTTACAGTTGTCATAAAGTTATTAGTTATTAGTAGCTGTGGCGAAATAAACTTGGTAATAAAACACTCATCTACCATTAACCCATATCTTACTGGTCTTATTAATCTGTACTGTTGTCTCGTGTCTTGTACTGTTACAGTTGTCATAAAGTTATTAGTTATTAGTAGCAGTGGCAAAATAAACTTGGTAATAAAACACTCATCTACCATTAACCCATATCTTACTGGTCTTATAAATCTGTCATGTGGTCTCGTGTCTTCTACTGTTACAGTTGTCATAAAGTTATTAGTTATTAGTAGCAGCGGCAAAATAAACTTGGTAATAAAACACTCATCTAGCATTAACCCATATCTTACTGGTCTTATAAATCTGTCATGTGGTCTCGTGTCTTCTACTGTTACAGTTGTCATAAAGTTATTAGTTATTAGTAGCAGTGGCAAAATAAACTTGGTAATAAAACACTCATCTACCATTAACCCATATCTTACTGGTCTTATAAATCTGTCATGTGGTCTCGTGTCTTCTACTGTTACAGTTGTCATAAAGTTATTAGTTATTAGTAGCAGTGGCAAAATAAACTTGGTAATAAAACACTCATCTACCATTAACCCATATCTTACTGGTCTTATAAATCTGTCATGTGGTCTCGTGTCTTCTACTGTTACAGTTGTCATTAAAGTTATTAGTTATTAGTAGCAGTGGCAAAATAAACTTGGTAATAAAACACTCATCTAGCATTAACCCATATCTTACTGGTCTTATAAATCTGTCATGTGGTCTCGTGTCTTCTACTGTTACAGTTGTCATAAAGTTATTAGTTATTAGTAGCAGTGGCAAAATAAACTTGGTAATAAAACACTCATCTACCATTAACCCATATCTTACTGGTCTTATAAATCTGTCATGTGGTCTCGTGTCTTCTATTGTTACAGTTGTCATAAAGTTATTAGTTATTAGTAGCAGCGGCAAAATAAACTTGGTAATAAAACACTCATCTACCATTAACCCATATCTTACTGGTCTTATAAATCTGTACTGTTGGCTCGTGTCTTCTACTGTTACAGTTGTAATTAAAGTTATTAGTTATTAGTAGCAGCGGCAAAATAAACTTGGTAATAAAACACTCATCTAGCATTAACCCATATCTTACTGGTCTTATAAATCTGTACTGTGGTCTCGTGTCTTCTACTGTTACAGTTGTCATAAAGTTATTAGTTATTAGTAGCAGCGGCAAAATAAACTTGGTAATTAAACACTCATCTACCATTAACCTATATCTTACTGGTCTTATAAATCTGTACTGTTGTCTCGTGTTTTCTACTGTTACAGTTGTAATTAAAGTTATTAGTTATTAGTAGCAGCGGCGAAATAAACTTGGTAATAAAACACTCATCTATACCATTAACCCATATCTTACTGCTCTTATTAATCTGTACTGTTGTCTCGTGTCTTCTACTGTTACAGTTGTCATAAAGTTATTAGTTATTAGTAGCAGTGGCAAAATAAACTTGGTAATAAAACACTCATCTACCATTAACCCATATCTTACTGGTCTTATAAATCTGTCATGTGGTCTCGTGTCTTCTACTGTTACAGTTGTCATAAAGTTATTAGTTATTAGTAGCAGTGGCGAAATAAACTTGGTAATAAAACACTCATCTACCATTAACCCATATCTTACTGGTCTTATAAATCTGTACTGTTGTCTCGTGTCTTGTACTGTTACAGTTGTCATAAAGTTATTAGTTATTAGTAGCTGTGGCGAAATAAACTTGGTAATAAAACACTCATCTAGCATTAACCCATATCTTACTGGTCTTATAAATCTGTCATGTGGTCTCGTGTCTTCTACTGTTACAGTTGTCATAAAGTTATTAGTTATTAGTAGCAGTGGCAAAATAAACTTGGTAATAAAACACTCATCTACCATTAACCCATATCTTACTGGTCTTATAAATCTGTCATGTGGTCTCGTGTCTTCTACTGTTACAGTTGTCATAAAGTTATTAGTTATTAGTAGCAGTGGCAAAATAAACTTGGTAATAAAACACTCATCTACCATTAACCCATATCTTACTGGTCTTATAAATCTGTCATGTGGTCTCGTGTCTTCTACTGTTACAGTTGTCATAAAGTTATTAGTTATTAGTAGCAGTGGCAAAATAAACTTGGTAATAAAACACTTATCTAGCATTAACCCATATCTTACTGGTCTTATAAATCTGTCATGTGGTCTCGTGTCTTCTACTGTTACAGTTGTCATAAAGTTATTAGTTATTAGTAGCAGTGGCGAAATAAACTTGGTAATAAAAAGGTCATCTAGCAATTACCCGTATCTTACTGGTCTTATAAATCTGTACTGTGGTCTCGTGTCTTCTACTGTTACAGTTGTCATAAAGTTATTAGTTATTAGTAGCAGTGGCAAAATAAACTTGGTAATAAAACACTCATCTACCATTAACCCATATCTTACTGGTCTTATAAATCTGTCATGTGGTCTCGTGTCTTCTATTGTTACAGTTGTCATAAAGTTATTAGTTATTAGTAGCAGCGGCAAAATAAACTTGGTAATAAAACACTCATCTACCATTAACCCATATCTTACTGGTCTTATAAATCTGTACTGTTGGCTCGTGTCTTCTACTGTTACAGTTGTAATTAAAGTTATTAGTTATTAGTAGCAGCGGCAAAATAAACTTGGTAATAAAACACTCATCTAGCATTAACCCATATCTTACTGGTCTTATAAATCTGTACTGTGGTCTCGTGTCTTCTACTGTTACAGTTGTCATAAAGTTATTAGTTATTAGTAGCAGCGGCAAAATAAACTTGGTAATTAAACACTCATCTACCATTAACCTATATCTTACTGGTCTTATAAATCTGTACTGTTGTCTCGTGTTTTCTACTGTTACAGTTGTAATTAAAGTTATTAGTTATTAGTAGCAGCGGCGAAATAAACTTGGTAATAAAACACTCATCTACCATTAACCCATATCTTACTGCTCTTATTAATCTGTACTGTTGTCTCGTGTCTTCTACTGTTACAGTTGTCATAAAGTTATTAGTTATTAGTAGCAGTGGCAAAATAAACTTGGTAATAAAACACTCATCTACCATTAACCCATATCTTACTGGTCTTATAAATCTGTCATGTGGTCTCGTGTCTTCTACTGTTACAGTTGTCATAAAGTTATTAGTTATTAGTAGCAGTGGCGAAATAAACTTGGTAATAAAACACTCATCTACCATTAACCCATATCTTACTGGTCTTATAAATCTGTACTGTTGTCTCGTGTCTTTTACTGTTACAGTTGTCATAAAGTTATTAGTTATTAGTAGCAGTGGCAAAATAAACTTGGTAATAAAACACTCATCTAGCATTAACCCATATCTTACTGGTCTTATAAATCTGTCATGTGGTCTCGTGTCTTCTACTGTTACAGTTGTCATAAAGTTATTAGTTATTAGTAGCAGCGGCAAAATAAACTTGGTAATAAAACACTCATCTAGCATTAACCCATATCTTACTGGTCTTATAAATCTGTCATGTGGTCTCGTGTCTTCTACTGTTACAGTTGTCATAAAGTTATTAGTTATTAGTAGCAGCGGCAAAATAAACTTGTAATAAAACACTCATCTAGCATTAACCCATATCTTACTGGTCTTATAAATCTGTACTGTGGTCTAGTGTCTTCTACTGTTACAGTTGTAATAAAGTTATTAGTTATTAGTAGCAGTGGCAAAATAAACTTGGTAATAAAACACTTATCTAGCATTAACCCATATCTTACTGGTCTTATAAATCTGTCATGTGGTCTCGTGTCTTCTACTGTTACAGTTGTCATAAAGTTATTAGTTATTAGTAGCAGTGGCGAAATAATCTTGGTAATAAAACACTCATCTAGCATTAACCCATATCTTACTGGTCTTATAAATCTGTCATGTGGTCTCGTGTCTTCTACTGTTACAGTTTGTCATAAAGTTATTAGTTATTAGTAGCAGTGGCAAAATAAACTTGGTAATAAAACACTCATCTAGCATTAACCCATATCTTACTGGTCTTATAAATCTGTACTGTGGTCTAATGTCTTCTACTGTTACAGTTGTCATAAAGTTATTAGTTATTAGTAGCAGTGGCGAAATAAACTTGGTAATAAAAAGCTCATCTAGCATTAACCCATATCTTACTTGTCTTATAAATCTGTACTGTGGTCTCCAGTCTTCTACTGTTACAGTTGGCATAAAGTTACTACAATATTTTATAGAGTCGCCATTTTATTACTGTACGTGATGTATACCTTTTCTAACAATTTTATGAATTAGAACAGAAAGTTAACATTACTTAAATTATTCTATTCCAAGATATAACTGACTCTAGTAGACACTGAAGTGTGCATATCTTTACCTCCTGATCTGATAAATATATAAAAAACTTTAAGCAACTTATCGTCCGCACTGTTGTACAAAATATTAATTACAATCACATATTAATATATTTTACAAAAAATCATAAAATTCAGGTCTTTGGGAAATATTGAAGAAATACACCGGTATCCAGCACCGGAATCTTCTAGAACAACATCAATTCCTGAATATCAATAGTAAAGATTCCAAGATAGTCCAGAGATGGATCCTTATACGGCTTTCGCCGTTTCGAACGTTGTGATTTATATAAATTGACTAAGATTGGATTATTCTGGTAGCAGGTTGAGTTAATATTCTATGTAATCTTGACAAAATCAAACTAAAGCTATAATTATTTTAGGTGAAATCCTCAAACAATAGCATAATTCACATACACAAACTTACCAAAGTTGCTCCTCGTATAACTTACTACTACAAATTTATCCGAGGAGCCTAAAAGAGTTTTTGGGATTAATCCGGTACTCCTAAGGCGTATGGATATTGCCTATATTTAGTACATATTTATTCTAGTCTGAATGTATTTATTAGTATCCATAACACAGAGATAAAATACTTGTTCGATATTTGTGGTTTCATCAATCTTAAATTTCACATTTGTCATCATTTTAAAATTTCATCAAGGTAATTGATTTCTGAAACTGATATTTTTCTACAGATGTTGAAGCCATTTAAGATACATTAACCTAGCTAAAATCTCTCTCGAATAACCTACTATCGAATGTGCCTATTCTATATTTCTGTTTTATGCTCCAAAGATTGTGAGAATTTCTACTGATGTTTTGTAACATTAATCGTATAGTAACACATGTAGCCGAATAATCCCACCACATATAACAATAGCACTCGGCTTTGGCCTAATTTTATTGGATAAAAGCCAATTAAATCGAAAACAAATATGTACATGTACCATGTGGCAAGATAGCAAATTAATTTATCTGTAAGTCTTTAATTTTGCATGACACATATGTTCTATATAGAAAAGAATGGGGTTTTAGGGTGATGCAACTACATCACTGGAATTGCTGAGCGTCTTCACGTTAAGGAAATGATGGAATTGAATCAATACAGTCAGTATAGTGGGAAAATTTCTCTTCTGACTCCCGGAGATGTAAAAACACGTGTGTACGATGGTCACCATTACCCCAGATATATTATGAAGAAGTAGAAAATTCATCTTGATTTGAAATTTGTTTGTAATCTCAGCGAAGCTTTTCACACCCCACGTCACGTAATGTGTTATTTAATTACAGTTATTTTATATGTTTGCATCCAGGTATGATTAAATTTAACATGGCCAGAAAGTGTGTGAAAGTCCACATGAGTCTGTTGTTGATCAAGCCCCTTGCTGAGTCCCGGTTACCTATAGGTAATAAATTAAACCGTTATAATAAGCGCTTGCAACCAAGAGAACATATCCCCTGAATGGAAATCATATTAATACTGTTCTGGAAATCTTTGTAATGTAGAATCCCTTGATAAAATTTTTATTGACTTTCTTAATTAATTCCTTATACGACGAGTCCAATTCAAACTGATCGGCCCGATGACCAGATAGGCCGATACATTAGAATGTAAACAATGAATCTAGCTTCTGATTCATCCTACAAAAATTATTTTTACTATAATGCCAATTTATTTATTCGTGGTTATTTTATACAATTTTTTTTGTACAAAAAGATACAAAACCAACATTTATTTGTTTTTTTTTTTTATATTTTAAACTGTTTTGATTTGTATTATTTCAAAGTATAATGCATAATCATCTGTATTCAGAAAACTCTTTATAGATTTTTCTAGTATACAGAATTTTGAGCTAATATTACTGCAACCTTCAAACTTTTTTTATGTAAACATAAAAATATTGAAAAATGACTTAAAATGGAGCATAATTTTCTATAATGTTTTTCTAATTCTTAAATTTTAATTATTAATTCTTATAAATTCTTAAATTTACATTAAATCAACAAATATATGATCAAATTTAGCTATGTAAGGCATTTAAAAATTGAATTTGTTTATGCCTCATAACAATAAACCCGCATAGATGTTGCAGACACTGCCTCTCAGACTGTATAGGAGAGGTACCGTGTGGTTTATAGCAACCTCTCTCTCCACAATCCATTAGATAGCTTTTAACAGACCAACCCTCTGTTTTCCCTTTATCGCCCTTGGGACTATAGTATTCTATAGTATTTATTTCTATCTCATCCCTTAAACTTCCTCAAGCGGAGCATCTGCGATGCCCTTTTCTTTTAAGTTTAATTTTACTCTGCCCTTATTTATCAAGTTCGTGAGTAAAGGAATATTATTTAACTATTTAAAATATTTGCGAGAAAAACATAAAAATGCTTTAATAAAACACATAAACGTTCGTTACTAAATGTTTAAAAATAACATTTTCCAAATTATCAAAGTCTAATTTTCTATGGAATTGTCCATCAAGATAAGTAAATGATATGAAGATTACCTAATATCGCCTATATCTTCAAACATAAATATTAAAAGAAGCCAAAATAACCATAGATCAAAAATCTTTTATAAAATTACTTCCATATGCTATACAAAAACGGTTAAGTATATAATTTTCCGAAATCTATCCAAGCATCAACTACATGTATAGGACGAACACTGTTGTACATCGTTGATCATTAAATTAAGTCTTCTATAATTTCAAGACATTATAACCACTGCTCTTTTATATTATTTTTAAATATTTTATAATTATTACGTACGATTATTTATTCTTTAGGACTAAGTATTTTCCCCAATTCAAATCTAATCTATGCCTAAATAACAAAAATATTATTAGGTAATTATTATCAGTTGTATATTTGTTATAGTAGTTATAGTACTATTATATATATATATATATATATATATATATATATATATATATATATATATATATATATATATATTATAGTAATATAAAATAATAACAAATATATTTCAAACTCATCTAAAAAACTAAATATTATATAAAATGTGTGGGGTTCTGTGTGTGGGGGATCCACGTTATTGAGTTCTTAAATAACAATTTAAAATTAATTTTTAAAGATTGAACACAAAGTTACGCTGTTACTGTGTTGCAACTGCAAAAACTATACTTTTATTATATAAAATAGTAATAAATTAATTGATTTATGAACATAATGTATCTAAACTTTTACAAGTGTTTATCCTTTAAGTGTAAGTATTCAATAACACTAGATCCATTAAAAGTTTAAAGTAGTGCTTGTAAAGTAAAATCTCAAATAGGATTTAAAGGTTTAAGGTTGCTACTAGATAAAGTAAGGCGATTTATTTATTACTGGAATTTATTTCTATCAACACCTTTTGTGAGCCGGTGAACACTATCATTTTTAGATAAAATGCATTGCTGCCAAAATATTCACAAAAATATCAATTATAGGATTTTTTAAGTGCATAATTTCAAATTGCATACAATAGTACTAAAAATAACTTCCCATTGAGTTAGAATGTTAAGACATGTTATTTATATCTATAATATATTTCTTGTACGCTTATACATATGTAAGGTAGAAGCTACCCTGGTGCATTGTTTGTTTTTCATACTACAAGCCTTGAACCATTCAGCTTAAACTCGCATGTGATTTTCATAACAAAGTAAACTGTACTCGGGATTTTTTACTATATTGACAGGTATTATTGATAAAAATGGGATAATCTAAGCGTAGATTTATCTTTTGCATTATACAAAGTATAAATTAACTCCCTTTGTTATCTCCCTATGAAGTACAAATACTAGACGTATTTTAAACTATCGAGTGAACTTATTTTGTGCCTGCTTGTGTATAGAAGACTTAAATAAAAATTTTACACTAAATTCATGTGGGGTATTTGACAGTGTTCTTATTACGTATTCATACTAAATTTACCCGTCGCGAAGTTTAATGGGCGTGGATATTAGCAAAGTCTCTCTCACTAATTAATTACGAAAGCAGATTGTTGTGTCTGTGTATCTATCCACCTGTTTAAACTATAATGATCTAATTAAGTAGCGTTGAGGGTTGAAGTTTGAAGTTTGATTTGAATGATCAATTTCTACATATCTTAAAACCTATCTATGTCATTTACCATTCTTGACTATAAACCAGGCTAAAACAAAATAAAATCTAATTTATAGCTGAGTATAAAAACTCCTACTCGAAAATCTCAGCGCCTTTTTTCCAGTCTTCAGCTGATTATATTTATTATTGATGCACTAGTTCTTCATTTTCGTAATCCACTCTGCGAGGGATTTTGCTATAGTAGGAATTGTTTATTCTAATTACGATTTTCGTATGGGAAATGTTTTGTCAACTAATATTAGCTTTCTTTTATAGGGAATATTGTGTTATATTTTAACAAAAGAATTAAGAAGGTACTGAATTATTAACGCAACGCTGTAAGATAGTTCATATAATAGATAGATTTGTTCAAGATTTTTCAACTTTTAATTATGTAGAAATTTAATATTTAACAGTTACAATAAATTTAATACATCAAGTTTAATTATGCTTACGTAGTACAGCGAAGTTTTCAGCGAAACTTTCTTTGAATAGCTTCCCTTATAATAAAGCAAAAGTACATTTTATATGAATTAAATTAGAAAATATTAATTTCATTTGAGTTTTATATACAGTTTACTGATTATTTCGGTTTTAATTTTAAGTCATGTAATTAACTTTAATTTAGTTTATTTCATGTAAAACGAAAAATCTTTTCTTGAGAAAAGATCTACAAGACAATTTGTCTTGTTAGCAATTACATATTAAATTAAAATATTTGCAATACTATAGAGATTATTTTATTGAATTCCAATTGTAATTTTGAAGTTTTAATGAAATCTTGTTTAGTAAATAATTTTTTAAGGGATTCGAGACAGTATTCTCCTTCCTATATACACACCAATAACTATTTTAAGGTAATTTGAAAACTGTAGATATAATTGCAGAAAAAGCAATGAAGAAATTGTGTAAAGAGACTTTGCAGCTTTCACAGATCTCTCTACAATGGAAACCAGCCACACCATCCTGATAATGCTGTGCAGACCAACCATTATCTACCGTATACATTCCGCAGTTAGATTCACGCTACCACAATCACATGTCGAGTCCTCTGACATTCCCCATTCATACTACATGTTGCATGTGTTGTTCAACCACATGTTGCATCTACCATTCCTGAAGAAGGCCCATTCCATAGGCTGCATTCATTAGGTCTAAAATTAAGGAATTATTATGACCCGAAAGACTTTACCAGGATATCTTCCAGATATTTTTTGACTCAAATCAATTTTCAGTGGAGGGTTTCTGTACTACAGTAGACTTTCGTGAGATAGGAAATCACACATAATTGTGAGATATGAGATTTTAATAAACTCCTGAGTAGTGCCTCTTTACGCCAAATTTCAGGCGGTGCTTTATTAAACAACACTAGAAACTGGGGAAGGGGAACTGCCATGAGTGTGGCTCTTACTGTCCTCATTGATGTATTATGCTGTACGTTATTTGTTTCATGGTCCACGAAAACAACGTAAAAATTGTCGTTAACGCTTAGCCAAAACTGATGCACCATCATCCACTTGGTATTACATAAAGGTGACTTTTTCTCGAAATATGAAATAGGCAGACATAAATAAACCATTTTTAACCCTTCCTACCTCTCTGACATTCAGCCAATAAAATATTTCTATAACACAATAAAGCCTTACTTTAAAATAGAGTCTACTTACTCCTATGGACCAAATCCCTTAGTAGTATTCCTCATGGTTTCCGGAATCAACTAAGGATTCTCAGGGGCTATCAGGTTTTAGTGTATGATATCAGTAGACCAATTATTGATGATAGCGAAACATACGTGTTGGTAAGTAAGGCATCGCCTTTACTCCTGGTAGTGGGCTCCTTGACTACCATCAGGTACAATAAGTGATAACCATGCAGTGTTACCGTAGTAGATGTAACCGATTTCGAGATTGCATTTATTTTTTTTTCAATACTGAACGATGTTAAATGTAAAAAACCTTGCTATATTCACAAATTTTACTTTATAATAACTATTGAAAGAGATAACAACGTTGAAGAGAACATTTCATATTATTATTTTCCATCAAAAAATACTTTTTACTCTTAAGATTTTGGCTTCATCTTATATTACATGTTGTTTAATGCATTATGTACGTGATATTAGTAAATTTAAACGTATTTCATTTAGCTACAATAAATTATGTTGGGAAATTTGATATGCATTCTTCAAGGAAGTTTAGCAGGTGTGAAGGACAGTGATATATGACCGATAAAATTAATACGTTACCCCCACACCGGGAGTGATATAACAGCCGGTCTGGTAGGTTAGAGCCAAAGTCATGTGTCAAAATATATAATATATAATGGAAGTACTTAGAGGCAAGTTATTTAACTATTGTACCTATTCAAATGTATAAGTCTGAGTTGTTATCGGTAATTTAAGTTACATCAAAGATTCTTACAGTCTATTCTCGCAAATCTTTAAAACCATTATAAATCTTAGGATTTCGAACAACCATAAACTACTACGTGTTTGGTAAAAAAGGAAAGTTCTGGTTTATAATTCACTGATCGATTACTTACAATAAATACAAATACTATTCAGACTTAAAATATCTCTTTACAAATTACTAAACTACATTGACATTCACGGTTCATCTATCTGGAATTGTCAGCAAAATAAATGTGAAGGCCTAACCCTTACCCATATAATAATTACACTCTGAATTATTGCATTTAAATATGAAGTGGTGATTTGAATCTCCTCAGATATTACCTGCAAAGGTTTATTTATAGATATAAAAATGAATGTTTGTGTGTTTTTCCTTTATGGAGTCGTAAAATATTTGACATTTAATATTTTTTATAATTTAATTTTTTAATTTAATATTTAATGAAAAAATTTGTACGTATACATATTGTTCCAGGAGAAGGTTTATAAGCTATGCCCATTGATGTAACTTGCCACCAGGCAGTGCTGTGAACATAAAAGTTTTGAAAGTGCCTGCAAGTTATAAACTGCAATCACGACACAGTTACGTATATTAAGTAGCCAAAAACTATTAGAAGACGCTAAGATGGTGTACATTTGTCTTCAAAATACATTATTTATTGAACTTAAAACTTGAATAGAAGACCACTTTATAATAAAGTACATGTAGGGATACAAATATAACAACATACACTTTTGACAGATTTTCCTGATCGTGGCGACAAGGCCAAATCTACATCGGTGTTGTAAACATAATTCGCTTGAACCAGAAGTGTTCATACACGGGCAAAGCTTACGAGCGTGCGAAGCCGCGGCAAACACCTAGTTATTAATATAAATACATATAACATGACATTGCAATTACAGAATATTGTGTTGTCTTCATGGAACGCCCAATAAAGTTTCAGGTTAATCTAAAAAGTTCTTTTAATTTCAATTGTAATACGTGAAAATAAAATAGTGACAATAGTGAAGTCTGGCTGTGTATCTATCAATATATTTTAAATGCTTACATGATTCTGCATTTATATATAAGCAACTCTGAATTTTACGATGGTGCATTTCACTCTGTGGAATTTGGATTAATGACAGCTATAATGTCACTTAGTCCTATGGGTAACTTGATGACAATGAGGAAATTGAAGAACATATAAATTTGTAAATCAAGTGAGTACAGTCATATGACATTGAAACATTTAACACAGTATCAAATGTAACCAGATAAAACGACCTATAGACTAAAATTTTACATACAGCTTCAATCAATCCTGACTCACGCTACGTTATGGGACATACCACTACCTCAGTATAGTCATAAGTGGTAACTTATACACTTTACCAGATATACAATGAAAGTATCAGACTAGTGAAAAATATCCCAACACACATAGCATTGTATAACCCGTAGGAGGGAAATTTCGTTCATATCTTGTAGTTATATCTACAAAAATATCGTTAAACAAGCATTTTTTTATATTTTAATGATAGCGATCATTTTGGAAATGCTCAAATGATGATGATATTAATCTTGAATGAGTCCAATCACAGTCCAGTTTGAAGGGAAACAAACATCAATTCACGATATTTTACTGTTACAATGTAGCCTACACACAACATGAATGGGTGTAGTTGACAGAATAATTAAAATTGCAGTGATTCTTGAAAAATTCGGGAATCCAAAATGTTTTCTGACAGTGCAGGATTTCAGAACCAATTTGCACGTAGAGACACTGATTACTGACTTTTAAGGAAGATGAATAATTGTGTAAACACATACAGCATACGAATGTTGTTAAAAAAGATTTTAAAAATAAATATTTCAATATTAGTGTTTAAATAGACATAATTTATTATCAAAGTTCAATAAATTTTCATATTTAGTAGTACACACATTTCTTAAAGTACCTACACAAAAAATATAATGCAGTAAAATAGGCTATATTTTCTACTACAATATTGTGATTCAACTTAACCTTTTACTTTAAAACAGAAAACACACTTCAATGTGTTTAATTTTTAAATTAAATTTAAGGAAACTTAAAAACACACATAATATGAGTAGTCTTACAAAATAAAATTTACTTAAACATATAAAAAAATGTTTTAAAAATAAAGGATTAGGTCCATGAACGTTTCTTTTAGTCTTCTTCATTGTCGGAGTTGTTGCCTGTAGGTCAGGCTAATCGCTCTTCATAGAATCCACGGTACTGTTCAGGAATGTAGTGTGTCACTTTTGAGATGTCATCTAGTTTTTTCTTCATGATGGGCACTGGACCTCCATATGCTTTTGCACCAGGAAGGGAAACCTCTCCAGTCTTGGCCAGTCGGAACGTAGCTGAAACTATTCCTTGAATATATTCATATGTCTGCACGTAACCTTTCTCCTGGCTATTGTAAATGAATGTACCTATATTTACTCAAAGAAAATTTGTCAGATACATTTTGCACACTTCCAGGTGTTTTTTTGAAAAATAGAGGCCACCAGGTCTTAAAGTCCGTGATATCTTCATTCTGTACTGCAACCACTTCATAGGTGGGGAGTTTCTTCTTTGCATTTGCAAATGATAGAAATATACTCTTCAGGTGAGTAAATTCTGTCATACCTTCGCACAGCCCGTTTTACTACACCGAAAGTCCTATCACATGGCATGAAACTATGCCCTCTCACTGGATAGTATTGGTGAATCGTCTTAAAGCGACCAGTCATTGTTAGGGCTAAAAGAAACCTGGTCATGGAATGGTTCCTATTCTGGCCCCCACATGAGTCACTGAAAACATGGAGGTGTTCCACAGTTTTAGGTATGTAGTTCTCTATAAAACTAAGTAAAAAGGAACATACTTCGTTAGGGCCCTTTTTAGCCGTTCCTTCTGGATACACATAGAAAACAGATTTTTCTGTTTTTAGATCTTGAACGTTGAACACAAAATACCATAACTTTCTCAAATAAAACATTTCTTGCACAGGCATGAAAGGAAGGGGCAAGTTTTGTATAAAATCAAATACTATACCGGACACATCTGGCCTAACTTTGCTTAACTCTTTTATTTCTTCGAGTTTGCGGTAAAACTTTTTTCCTCTACTTTTGTGAGTAATTAATTCTCCTACAGCAGCACGTTTAGCAGTATCACACAGCACAGTTGATTTTACTTTGGTATTCAAGTCTTCGCAGGTGAAGCATACATCGATTTGGGGTCTGCAAATCTGTATGAGAAATTGTCTCTGAAAAACTTCAGGTAAAACTCATACTTAACCTCACCACTCAAATGTGGATAGTTGTTTATAAAAAGGTCGTGCATTTTTGAAACTTTCAAATGAGCATCTAAGTACGTTTGTGGAGTTGTAGTGTAGTGGGACATCTTGGTAGGAAATGAGATTATGTGGCTATGAATAAGACCAGTTATTTCTGCAGATTTGGCGTTCACTTTTTTGTCATGTTTTCCCCTTCGATCTTCTGGGGTGTTATTTGCTTCTTTCAATTTTGTCAATCTATATAGGGCCTTACTTGTAATAGCGTGCAAATTAATAAACGCTTTGCGACAAACAGGAACACGAGTATTGTCCTTCATTGCAAAGTATTTATAAGATGAAGTGTTTTGTTTGGAGCTTCCGGACACTGGCCTATGCCTTGCTACCTCTACTCTATCAATAAGTCCCATTAAGTAGATGTCCTTCTCATTTTTTGGCTGACCTTTATAAAGATTTTTAATAATACATTGTTTATGTTCATCAGAAAATTCAGCCATGCACAATTTCTTACAAGAACAATCAGGTCCACATGTTTTCTTTTCAACCAGCTTACCTTTATCAGTTACAAATTCTTCGCCCTTACTTCTTGCAATTTTCATCATTTCTCTTACATGAAGATGCTTGTTGACTATAACCTTTCTTCCTTCTTGGTTCGAGTTGGTCATCACTGTCTAATTCTGACATGGTTAAATATTGCTGTTATGTGCTTCAAATACAATAAAGATTCACATAAAACATCACGACACAGCAGTCAATAACTATTTATTAGTTAACAGTCAAGAAACAGTCACATAATCTGAAACACGTTTATAATCACAATACTGAATCCACAATGTGACTTGCTTGGTTTATTTGTTTGGAGAAATTAAAGAATGAATCATAAAAACAGCTGACTGAATAGACGACAGTAGCGCCAACTTGCAGTTGAGTTGAAGAAGGAAACCATTACAGGAATGTTTTCCTTCTTCAAGTCAACTGTATTTTTTAAGGTTATGTTTGACCAGCTTTAAAGTAGTGGAATATTTCCCTTCTTGCACTCAGATATGCACTGCTGTCATTTGACAACTTTGGCTATCTCAGTTTAATTTAACATTTTTTGGAATGTTTTCCTTTTTCAACTCACCCATTCAATTATCAACATGCCCATGGATTGACCTTATTGCCCACCAGTCTATTATCTCCTTTTTCTCTGGGGCAATTATAGAGATGAGAAAATTAGAAATAAATCCAAAACTATAGAAACATATGATTAAAGTTATTATTAGAAAGTAATAGCTATCTCAAGAAACCCCCTCGTCTGCATCGAAAGTTCCTGTCAGAGTTTTATCAACCCGCACATGAACATCATGCATGTAATAAGCAACTATTGGTTACCAATGTGATTTTTATGGGTAACTAGGGATCCAAAGTTTTATAATTTTTAATTTTATTTATTTATAATTTTTGGATCTCTTCAGACGAACATGACTTAGTAAGATGAACTGGTGCTAAACTCAACATTCGCATAGAACCACTTCTGCCCACTATAGCTGCTTTATGTGAAGTCATATGTATTACCAACAATGATATTATACGTATTCTCATGACAAACATTGGTGTACCACAAAGACATTCAAGACATTCGACGTATCATACACCCAAATGTGTGAAAGATACAACTACACATTGAATAAACAATTGTATGGTATCGCCCAGGTACTGGGATTGGATACAATGTAGGCCTGCCATTAAATTCACATCAAATGCAGACACAAGTTTGCAGAACATGCATCAGTAATAGCGTATAGTATATCTCGCCACTACGCTGCAGCTTATCAGTGTATACATCATTACACCTCGCGGCTCCCGTATTTAACCACGTGTCAGTACCACACCACCCTCCCTCTCACTGAATATCTGTGTAATTACGCATCATGTTTGATTATATAATTATTAACTAGTTATTATTGTCGATGAGTTTGAAACATGATTTTAAAGTATTAACAATAAAATATATAAAGGAGAATTTATGAAAATGTCTGTTAAGAGGACGCAAATTAAGGTTAATTTGAGGACTAAAATAAGGAGTCCTTTAATGGGAAGAGTTTATATTTTTTACTACTGACTTGTCTTTTCTGTATTTTTAAAGTTACAATGATGTGCATCGGAGCATCACAGTGTTGAGTTGTTTTAATATTTCAGTCACGTGCCACAAATACAAAATTTTGAGCTAGGGCCAAACATTAACTTAATAAAATTTTAGTATATCTTGACACAAAATATTAAATACTTAAATAATTATCACCTAATCAATAAATAAATAGTGATAATTATTTTCTTATTTTATTTATTTTTATATGGTTATATGATTTTATTTTCTAACGGACGAAAATTGGAAAACTTATATTTCACGCAATTTAACTTTTGAGGAACACAACATGACAACAGAAATATTAAGGAAAAACTGAAAGGCCTCATCGAATATATATCTTGAAAAAGATCGTTTGCTGATTATTAAAAAAGATAATATACATAATTTTTTTTAACCAACTTTTAAACACATCAGAATAGTACATAACAAACAACCCTAATTTATCAAGACATTGCTCGAGTCAAATAACCGACTTAAATATACAACTTGTAGATTAATCACACGAATACAAATTCAAAAAAATATAGGGCACTCCTGAAACTACTCAATATTCCAGGCAGTATCTATCTTTAATGACAAAATGCTGATTACAAGAATGATTCACCCTTCGTATCCTGATTTATAAAAATATGCTTTTACACGTTTGTTCCTTTAAGTTACATTCCCAAAACGAGAACTATTGTCGAGTGGACTGAAAAGTTTAAAAATGGTTATACAGATGTTCATTACGTTTAATAGATTTTCCCCAAACAAAATTATTGTTTTTCAATATAAATGGAACTATCCATATATAAGAAATCATATAAATTCAACCACAAATATTTGTCAAGTAAAAATGTGCTTATTTGATTTTCTTTGTATGCATAAAAATCTCACACAAAATAGTTATTTTAACTTAATTTTTATATGATTTCTGTTATCATCTCATTTTCTACAAAGAAAAAATACGGATTGCCCTAAGTGTTGTAAAACTTGTGGTATTCTGTACTAACTATAAGTATCATTAAGATTCAAGCCTAAGTAGAGGATTTTTTTGTTCAGCCTATTGTAGGCTTTGAGGAACCTTTAAGAACAACCCTTGATTAGATGATAAGGTATGTTGTGTATTCAGCGGTAGAAAATCCCTTTCGAAATTTCCTTCAGGTGAATTTTCCAAAGTATTAATATATATTTTTCTTAACATGGTTAACTTATATTCCTTGGAAATCTAAGAAAATATAGAATACAAACTATAGCCTATTTCCATTACAATTTGGTAACCACATTGTACCGGTTTAAAACGAACCACGTTTTAAAAGCAGTTCTTCATACAGGCATATCTGTTTAGTTTTATAAAATTTATATTTTGAAATAAATTTTCCGATTTTTTAATGGAGAAAATTTTATTGGTATGTGGCACCAGACGCCAATATTGACAGAATTCAGAATACAGTGAGAGGATCAACTATCTAACATCAACATTTGCGGTTCAGAGATTAGCCTCTCTATCAATTATTGACGTGGTATAACAGTTGGAGTTCCGTAACTCAATATTCACCTGTCATAACACAAGGGTCAGAGGATATTTTCCTGATTCTGCAAAAGTTAAATCAATTATTATTTTTAATTTGGACGAACACGTGTTTATTGAAAGGATATCTGTTACAAAAACAATTTTATTATTGAAAATTAAACTGTTAGCACTAATTAGCTATTTGGGAATGTAACGCATTTAATGCCTTGTATTTTGTAGTATACTTAGCATTAGTGTGTTTTTTAATATAAATGGTTGTATATTAGCCAAGTGGGACAACAAATTTTAATTTAACGGCTTAAATTAATTTAATTTATTTCTTTTGATTTAAATTATATATTATATACAGGGTGGAAAAAAAGTATGGAAACGCTTTCCACTAATTTTGTATGGCTTCACTTAAACAAATTACATTTTGTACATCACCACTTGTATCAAGAACCTAGTTTTTGAGACCAATGGGGACATTTTATCTTTTCAGGGGGACGGCCCCGTGAGGAGTCGGACGAAAATCTTAAATGTAAGCATAGGCCGAGTTTGGTATCAAATTAAAGGTCTAGTAAAGAGAAACTCATTACCGCAAACCGCACTTAAAAAGGTTGACCCTATCCAGAGTACGGGCCGTTTGAATTTCATAAGTAACGTTTGATTAATTATTATTTCTCTGCAATTTCACAGTCTCAAGTAAACTGTTCTGACTGAAAATGACACTTTATGGAACACAATTATCCAAAAGAATTAAATTAAAAATTATCTATGTATTAAAAAAATAATAACCATAAACATACCTTTTAAATGAGGTGCTCAAACTGCTCTCCGAACACTTGTTGGCAATGAGCTAGTCTATTATAAAAACCTACTGCAGTCACATTTTTGAAGCATCTCGGGTGTAATTCTTCTTGCTTCTTCTAATAAACGATTTGTCAGCTCCTCAATGTTGGCTGGTTTAGTTTTATACACATTATCTTTTAAGAAGCCCCACAAAAAGAAATCTAGTGGATTAAGATCCGGTGACCTAGCCGGCCACTCAAACGGTACCCCTGCGAGCAATCCAACGGTTAGGAAACACTTCATCTAACAGATTGCGCACCCGCAAATAGTAATGGGGCGGTGCTCCATCTTGCTGAAACCATACTGCATTAAAATTTGCCCCAAGAAGAGCACGCACTGCTGGCAAAATCTTATTTGTCAACATATTGAAATAAATTTCGCCTGTTAGATTTCCATCTATCACAAACGGTCCAACAATGTTATTGTTTATTATTCCAGGCCACATATTCACTTTCTGAGGCCTTTGTGTGTGGCCTTCTATCGTCCAGTGTGGATTATGGTCGGCCCAATAACGGCAATTATGCCTATTAACTTGTCCATTAACAAAGAATGTAGCTTCATCTAAAAACAATATCGAACTTAAAAAAATTTTAATTTCGTCACACTTTCTCATCATTATTTCGCAAAATTCAGTCCTTCGATCAAAATCAATCATACTCTGCAAGTTCTTGGGTTAGGGTTACTTTAAAAGGGTGATACTTGTTTTTGTGTAAAACATTCAACACTGAGGTATGGCTCATATCAAGATCTTCTGCAGCCACTCTGGCCGAGGTGCTGGGATTTTCAACAAATGTTTGGAGTACATCCAAAGATTTTTGTTTATTTGTTGCCGATTTAGGCCTTCTTTCGCGATCTTTGACTGTTCTAGTTTCTTCAAATCTTTTTACTGTCTTAAACACTGTTGACTTACTAATTGGGGGTCTATCAAGAAAAGTGTCATTAAACAAATGCGCTGTTTCTTCATAGGGACGAACTAGATATCCATACCCACGCATCATAAGCAGCGTGATTCTCTCAAACTCACTAAGTGACATTGCTTTTAAAACTAGTAGAATAAAATGTAAACACTTAAGTAAAAAAATTTATAACTATCGCAGTACCTTCTAGTGAAGACTTTTAACTTTATCTTACGTGGACGAAATTATAACGTAGACTAAAAACCAAGCTGATATTAAAAATACAAAACTGTGGAGTTTTGCTGTGACAGTACTGTTTTGTATTGCCTAAACCAGTTTATGTTTGCCTGATATAAAAGGGCTGGAGGGACTGGACCTTGACCTCATGTTGCAAAGGAGTTACGGTGGTATTATTGAATACTCTCAGTTTCTTGAAGACAAGACAGGAAAACCCCTATTTACTGTTATCCAACAAATGTAGAGGTAAACATAATAATTTTTTGTTGGAAATTGTTTTTCAAATTTACATAAGCGACATAAAACATACTACTGAAAGTAAATTAGTTACTTCACGAGACAAAAATTACTAAATTTCTTTGTCATGAAATTCATACGGCCCGTACTCTGGATAGGGTCAACCTTTTTTAAGTGCGGTTTGCGGTAATGAGTTTCTCTTTACTAGACCTTTAATTTGATACCAAACTCGGCCTATGCTTACATTTAAGATTTTTGTCCGACTCCTCACGGGCCGTCCCCCTGAAAAGATAAAATGTCCCCACTGGTCTCAAAAACTAGATTTTTAATACAAGTGGTGATGTACAAAATTTAATTTGTATAAGTGAAGCCATACAAAATTAGTGAAAGCGTTTCCATACTTTTTTTCCACCCTGTATATATATATATATATATATATATATATATATATATATATTACATTTATACAGTATATAAATTATGAATAGATAAAATATAACCTAATAACTATGCAGTCTCTGTTTTTATCATACATGGTTTATATCATGTTTGTTAAATGTTCTCTATTATCGAAATAAAAGTTCGACCTAATAGAATCAATGTCTACTACTATTTTAGATTTAATGCCATAAGAAATTACAAGAATCGTTAAGCATTAAAAAGGGTATTAATTCGTAAAATAAATTTAATTCTACTAGATTTTCCTTATTTGTTTGCATCACGGATAGGCCTACGGGATTATACACATTAAATTTGAAATGGAAATTACACAAAATATTAAAAACAAATACATAAGTATATATATATAGAATCTAAGATAGCAAGTAGAGCAAGGCAATACAATATCGTAAATATTCGTAATGTAGGTGTAATATCAAGGGTTTAAACAATAAAAATACGTTACTAATCCTTTTGACACATATTATCGACCTTTTGAATAACCTGTTTGAATTGTTTAACTATATATTAGTCATAACTAACCAGTTGAAATTAAAAGATGGGGCAGTGGATCGAAAATAACTATCTAAGACATGCAATCACACTCTCCGACTGATACTAAAAACTCTATCTAATATATTTAGCCACCCATGTGGCAGTACGAATATCAGGAAATATAAAAGAAAATATTAAATAATATTATCCTACTGGTACCTATATTGAGCCAGTTAATATGTTTATTAACAGTCTTTCATCATAATGAACGCAATAATCTTCAGGCAGATGTGTGTTAGTAATTAAGTCATAAAATATAAAGAGCTAATTGGACTGATATTCTTAATCTAGCGATATATTTAATACCATTGACCATACCCTGCACGTCACATTTACGCGTTCTAAACAAATTTAATCATTACAGTTGAGCTCTACAAAATTTATCTAAAGTATCTTTTTACAATATTTATGATTTTGTATTTTTCTATTTATTTCCGATCTAAATATAAACAGTCTCCTTTAAGGTGTGGTAAAATATGTGGCTTTATCTATAATGCTATGTGTGGTGACCAAAGTAAACCCAAACAGTAAAAATTCGGAGATGTTTGCAGCTCGCCATTTTTATTATGAAATAAATTATTTTAATTCGTTCCCTCATTAAAAACCATCTATTGTTAAACAAAATTTTTAATCTATATAGTAAGTGTTTTGTATACGGTCCACAAGTACATACTATATCAATATCTGAACTTAATACAATACAATACAATTTATTTATTGTTTTACATATTATTTACACGTGTATCAGCAGTCAGTCTTATTACAATTGATTTATACTACGTTACTAATGTTACATAATTGAAGAATTGTTTTGTTAAAAGAGTAAAACGGTGGTTTAGGATATTAAAAAAAATCATTGCTTGTCTTGCAAGACAAGTTCAACGCAAAATTGCAAGATTTACTAAATGACACCTACATGTATATAATTTTTAGAAGAAAAAATACTTACATTAAGATCATTAATGACTCAGAAATTCTTCAACCGTATAAAACACATTGACACAAGATACTCCCTCAACCGCCTCTTGAATTCTACAAGGTGGAAGTTGATTATATGGCATGAGATAATCTATTAAATAAAACTGCGCCAAATTTGTTTTTGTACTACGGCGGATACATCCTGTTTGCAAGCTCCAGGTATAAGTTTGTGTCTAATTCTTGTGTTAGAGCAATATACATGAGTTTTGAACAACATTCTATCTAAACTTGGCAAGAAAAGTGGCTCAAGTATGAATAGAGTTAAGGTAAAAGTAGACAATTCCCTAAAAGCCTACTGACCTGGCTGATCCCTACGTAAACCGGCCATTATTCTAATTGCCCGTTTCTGGGTTATAAAAAGCCTACTTAGATTCCCTCACCCAGTTTACAACTCATAACGACCTCTTATATAAAAAATAGCATGATTTTATGAGCTTTGATTCATTTATCCCCATTCAAGTTAAAAAGAGTAAAACACGAAACTCTTGACTAGTACTCTATTTTCACCCAACCAACCAACTTCCACGTTATAACGTTTTTAAATTTACACTAATAAACGAACTATCTGTAGGCAAACCGATGTTTAGTAAGATTGATGAGTTTTAAGAAGTGCATCCCCTCCAAATTCTTATATTCGTAGTGTACGAAAATCGGCTTTTGAATAATTTACCGTCGAAACAGACACAAACGGGCGAAACTCTTACTTTAATAAAACAAATCAAGAGGCGGAATTAGAAAGGCCTGAGCCGGAACTCTGGCAATATATCCGAAATAACATCACGTGACCGTCGACATCTGTTCCGGTAGTTCGTGTCACCTGTGGGGCATGGAGCTGTAGTGAACAAAATTTATATTTTCCTTGAGTGTAGTAATATTTTGAACATTACTGCCAGGCACAAGTAGGGATAGGTGTTTGAACGATCCTGTGGTTGCGGGGCCAAATATTATACAATTAGGCTACGGCCACACTCACTCACCGTTTTTGTCGCTGCGTCAGAATCGCATGCGACGATGACGTTGCGTCAGAATCGCAGACATGGGCCACACTCGCCGTCAAAAACGCAGATCTCAGTGGCAAAGATGTCTTCTCTAAGTGAAGCAGACTTATTACTAGTGTTAGCTGTTAGATCTTATTTGAAAAAGAAAAGAAAGAGAAGATTTGGTATTCATCCAATGAACACAGTGCGTTTGAGCCAAGGCCAGTTTTATACATTAATGAGTTTTTTGCGTAATGATAATGAAAAGTTTCTTCTCTTATTTTCGAATGAGTGCCACATCGTTTGATGAACTATTAGCTCTAGTGAGAGATGATCTGTCAAAACAAGACACCAGACTACGTCTGAGTATACCAGCAGAGGAACGCTTAGCTGTAACTTTGAGGTACGTAACAAAATGTGACAATTACTCTGATATTATAATAACATTTGACAAAATATATTAAATGCTTCAACGTTATCAATTATTCCACGTTCCTACTTTATATTGAAATGGAAAAGGAAAATTTAAGGAGGCGAAGTTCAGTCGTCTCTACCACTTAACCTCAGAACAAATTTCATGTTATTATAATTTTAAATCCATTACTTTAATAGTTATTTGTAATAGATTATAATTGTATTTGTTGTTGTAGGTAAATGAGATAGCAAAATATCAAATCAAACAAGTAATATTTGTAATGCAAGAGGTTATGTAATCTTACATTTAAATAATGCAGTAAAAATAATTAACACTTTTGCAATGAAGGTGTCCAGTCCAATTACAATTCTTCAAAAACACTAAACACATCCGAATTATTGTTACTAAGCGATTCAGAGGGTGTAGGGGACTGAATGTTAGCCTGGCGCTCTCTTGGAGAAGCATCCGTCCAATTAGGGTAGTTATATTGGGGATGATTAGGGACGTTTGGTAGCTGCTGCCACTGGTGACTTGAGTGGGCAAAAAATGCAGGGGGAGGGTTATAGCGTTCTACTGCCAAGGCTTGCTGCATAACTTCCGTAAATTTCATCCGAACCCACAATTTTTTGTCAACAGGAAGGTTTTTTAACATAGGCAAAAAGGATAGTAGAAAGTGCTTGTCAGCTTCTTCTTCTTCATCCGTTGGCTTGCTTGCATTTGTCAAATGTTTTAAGTACGGCCATTTCAAAGGGAGTCTGTCGATATTTTTTGTTGATACGGTTAGGCGCTGCTTGGTTGGGCGCTACTTGGTTAGGTGTTGCTGGTTCTGAAGCAACTACCTCAGTCAAATCTTCGTTGTTTTCTTCAGTAGCCGCATTTTCGTTTCCAATGTCGGGTTTGCTCATCAGGAACATTGGTGGTTGTCCTGCAAGAAAATAGCTCTTCACCATTGAGTTCAGGATAAAAGTTAAACTCTCAAATTTTTTACCTACAACAAGTTAATCCTGTTAAAAAAAACAAGTTGAAAAAGGTTAGGTTAGGTTAGGTTAACAGATTTGCTAATATTTTCTTATTAATTCTTACCTCCTGTCAGTGTTGTTCGCAGTGAGGAACAGCAGTTGATCGAAGTACACATACTTTTTCTTCTTCTTTTGGCTACTGCCACTAGGTAATTTCAAGTTTTTCATCTCCCTCGCAAAACAATCTCGTAGTGATCTCCATTTTTTTTGCAATTCCTTTACTGTAATAAAGACAGTTTATGCAATTATAATACTTTATCAAGGATACATGTTAGTAATGTAAATTACATTAACCAACCAGAAAAGTCCAAAAAGTTAGATTTGTTTCGTTTCAGGTGGGGGGGGGTTGGGTTTTATGTTCAAGTCCCCAATAATAAACTTGAACAACTAACACAGTGTCTTATTACTGTGAGATAAAATATATATCTACAGATTTTGTTATTTGTTTCAGGTTTATTGCTACAGGAAACACGTTCAGATCTCTCGCGTTTGAATAACCGAATTGGTAGATCGACTATAAGTAAACTCATCAGAGAAACTTGCACGGTTTTATGGGCTACTATGAAAGAAAAGTTTATGAAACTGCCAAATACCGAAGAATGGGAAGAAATTGCCAATGGCTTCAATACTCGTGCAAATTTTCCAAACTGCATGGGAGCCTTGGACGGAAAACATATCCGAATAGTGAATCCTCAAGGAAGTGGCTCGGAGTATTTCAACTACAAACAATTTTTTTCTGTTGTGTTGCTTGCTTTGGTTGATTCAAACTATTGTTTTTACTGCAATTGATATTGGTAGTTACGGAAAAAATAGTGATTCTAATATTTTTAGACAGTCCTGCCTTGCACAATCTGCTAGTTAAGGGAAAACTTAGTATACCAAATGATCAAAGATTGCCTGATTCTGAAGATGACACCCCAATGCCTTTCGTCATTGTAGCAGATGAAGCTTTCTCAATGACTCAACATGTTCTTAGGCCATATGCTAAAAGAAAATCTAACCACACAAAAAATATTGTTTAACTATCGGCTTTCACGAGCTCGTCGATTTGTTGAATGCACTTTCGGTTTACTTGCTAACAAATGGCGAGTTTTTCATGGTGCTATTTGTTTGGACTCAGAATTTGTTGTAGAGGTTGTTCAAGCCGCATGTGTTTTACACAACTTTGTACGTGTAAGAGACGGTTTTCAGTTTGAAGACACCCTGTCTTGTCCTTTAGAAGACATACCCGTGTTGGGCACTGGCGGCGCCCCTTTGACTGCAAAAGCAATCCGCGATAGATTCGCCAATTATTTTACATCCCCCGCTGGAAGCGTTCCTTGGCAATTTGACATGATTTAAATAACTTACTCTTAAGTATGCCATTAATAATATAGGAAAGTTTTGTAAATGAGCTTGATAAAAGTGTACATTACTGCTTTATAAACTGAAACTCCCTTAGATATGAACACATCATATTTATATTATTTTTTATTTATAATATTCAATGCTGTTCAGTTTCATGTAATGTGTGCATAACATTGATAGTTTTAGTAATTGTTGTGCTAAAATTATAGTAATTTCTGTAAAACCTTACAGTCCTACATTTTATTTTGTACGCTACAGGGAGCGATTACGATTTTTCACGGAAGACTGGAGTAAATTTTTTTAAGCAGTTTAAATATTCTCTCTACTTGCACAATTACTGGAAAATGTGGTTAGGTTAGTTTTTCAGTCATTGCTTATTTTTTGTAAATGGTCTTGTTTTTATGAAAATAAATTCATTATTATTTCAAGTACTAAAATTTTACTCACCTTCTTTATTGTTTTCCTCATTAGTCATCTGCTCCCAGTTCGAAAGCACTATCCTGGCCACCTCAATCCATAGCTTAGATTTTAAATCACGGTTACTGTAGTCCTTTAATTTAAGATCCCAAAGTGGAGGACGGATGCTCACCTCGTTAATAAATAGTTCGGTGTCAAACATTTTAACTAATAGAATTATTACAACAAAGAAGACACTTGTCAAAGAGGTCACAAATAGAGTGAGGTGACTGAAATGGTATAGGAAGTAAGAAGAGTGGGGAGGGACAAGTTGCGACAGGAACGGCGAGTGTGGCCACCTTCATTTGATAACATAAGCTGCGTTTTCGTCGCAGCGACCGAAAAACGCTACATGTTGCGTTCGAATCGCTGCCGTCGTCGCAGGACGGCTAGTGTGGCCGGCTCCCATTTAACTCCATTCTAAACAGAGATTCTCCTATCGTTGCGATTCTGACGCAGCGACAAAAACGGTGAGTGTGGCCGCAGCCTTAATCACATTGTACATTGTTGTAGAAGACGTGCTCCAAAATGTCTTTACTGAGCTCATGTAACATAACAATAGGAAGTGGTTACTCAGGAGTAAACTAGCTCTAGTAGGGGGGAGTTTTAAAATTTGAAGAATTGTAAGATTTAATTTTGAAGATTAACAATCAGTTTTATAGGAGCTTTAATTATTTTGGTTTATATTTAATCTGTTGGAAGATATGGTGTATTTGAGAAATCCGATGTATTTAAAAATAACACTATTTCTTTAAATTTAACTGGATGTCTGGTATAAGTTAAAATACGGTACACAGTTAAACTAATTCAATTACTCTTCAATATTTTGCAGAAATTTTAAATTTTATTTACAAAACTGAACGGAAATACATTTAGAATTGAAAATACATTGCAAGATGAACCAATACGTCAGCATATTTATATTTATAAAACATTTTTTTCAATAATCTTATTTCTGGAATGAAATTTAATTAACAAAACTTTTACTGAAAAAATTTATGAATCAATTACGTAGTAACTCACAATACTGTCTTACTTTTCCTTGCATACATTCACACGTTCAATAAATAGTCTTAATTAATACGCATATCCCAGTCAATCTATCTGAAACTAGTCTGTGACAAAATATGTACATTATAACTGTAAAATACAATGCATTAGAATCTAGTAACAAAAGTAAACTATAACGGCTTAACAGTTTTTATATTGCGTAGCTTACTATTCATTGAGCGGAAATATTAAAAGTGTTACAGAAATGACATTCAAAGTAAACGTCTACTTCATAGACAGAAGCATACACATTTATATGTGAGGTTGTTGAGCGAGGAATGATACGTTTAAATATTTTATATATCTTTGTACTTCAATTTCGCGTAAACGTACACTAGATCATGGCATGATATGAAATGAGTCACTTACATTTCTTAAGGTGAAATACATGTGTAAAAATATATCTATTGTAAATTTCATTTATCTTATAGTTCTAATTTTAATTTTGTAGTTATGTACCTACATTGACATACACTAAGAATATACATAAATTTAAAGGAGTCATATATCGAAATATTTTTTAAATTAAATCCATAACACATAAAATGTCAATGAGAAAAAAAACTTCGTTCTAGTCAAAAATAAGCTATATCCAAAAGTCATTTAAGTTCTATTAACTATATAAATAACCCAAGAAAATTTTATAAATATACATTTATACAAATGTAGAATTGGTTGCTTAAGGCCGTTTTTTTACTTTGGGGGTAAAATTATGTCCATTTAGAAAAGGTATAGACATAGACTTATACAACTTTCAAGGGAACCAACCAAAGAATGAAGTGGCAACTCAAGTTTTATCTCTGTCCTAAAAACAATTTCTGGGAACAGGAGTCTTATTGTCCTTCCAGGTAGAACTGAAGGTAATGAAAGTTTTTTGTACTGTGGGAGGTAACTGAAGCAGTAAAAACCCATATCTGGGATCCTCTCCTTTATATCAATTAAGTGTTTACGCCTGCTCGTCCTACTTATAAAAGACTCCCTTCTCCTTCACTGTTTGGTTTAAATTTAATTTTTCTCTACTTAGGCAGGTTATACATAACTACTTCTTCCTCCCCAAAATCCATCGGTGCGATCGCTTGATTCCCTCTATTTAGGATCAAGCCTCGCCTGCAATATCAGAATAAAATAACATGTATGGCCAATATAGATGTTTTATTTTGGATTGCACTAACCCGCTATGCCTAAATGATCGTTTTGGATATTTTCGAACACCAAAGATGAATTGTATTCACTAACTAAAAATGTTACTGATACGTCACGGTTACTCTGTCACTGGAAACAGACTTCACCCATTATTACTGTAACCGAAAATAAGTGCCAGAGACTAGTCTAGTAGACAACCAGTGACCGATTCGTCACAGTTATTCTGTCATTGGAACAGACTACAGCCATTAGTACTGTAACCGCACCAATGTGCCTGAGCCAAGTCCAAGTAGACAACCGTAAACTGATACGTCACAGTTACTCTGTCACTGGAATAGACTACAGCCATTAGTACTGTAACCGCACGAAAGTGCCTGAGACTAGTCTAGTAGACAACCAGTGACTGATTCGTCGCAGTTATTCTGTCATTGGAACAGACTACAGCCATCAATACTGTAACCGCACCAATGTGCCTGAGACAAGTCAAGTAGACAACCAGTAACTGATAAGTAACAGTTACTCTGTCACTGGAATAGACTACAGGCATTAGTAACTGTAACCGCACCAAGGTGTTTTGTGACTAGTCTAGTAGACAACCAGTAAATGAATACATTACAGTTAATCTGTCACTGGAATATACTACAGCCATTAGTACTGTAACCGCACTAAAGTGTCTGTGACTAGTCTAGTAGACCACCAGTAACTGATACGTCAACAGTTAATCTGTCACTGGAATAGACCTACAGGCATTAGTAACTGTAACCGCACCAAGGTGTTTGTGACTAGTCTAGTAGACAACCAGTAAATGATACATTACAGTTAATCTGTCACTGGAATAGACTACAGCCATTAGTAATGTAAACCGCACCAAAGTGTCTGTGGCTAGTCTAGTAGACAACCAGTAACTGATACGTCACAGTTAATCTGTCACTGGGAATAGACTACAGCCATTAGTACTGTAACCGCACCAAAGTGTTTGTGACTAGTCTAGAAGACAACCAGTAAATGATACGTCACAGTTAATCTGTCACTGGAATATACTACAGCCATTAGTACTGTAACCGCACTAAAGTGTCTGTGACTAGTCTAGTAGACCACCAGTAACTGATACGTCACAGTTAATCTGTCACTGGAAATAGACTACAGCCATTAGTAATGTAACCCGCACCAAAGTGTCTGTGGCTAGTCTAGTAGACAACCAGTAAATGATACATTACAGTTAATCTGTCACTGGAATATACTACAGCCATTAGTACTGTAACCGCACTAAAGTGTCTGTGACTAGTCTAGTAGACCAC
Source organism: Homalodisca vitripennis (assembly GCF_021130785.1). NCBI lineage: Eukaryota > Metazoa > Arthropoda > Insecta > Hemiptera > Cicadellidae > Homalodisca > Homalodisca vitripennis. Next base: position 5,999 of record NW_025776227.1, on the reverse strand, counting down.
CAGTAACTGATACGTCACAGTTAATCTGTCACTGGAAATAGACTACAGCCATTAGTAATGTAACCGCACCAAAGTGTCTGTGGCTAGTCTAGTAGACAACCAGTAACTGATACGTCACAGTTAATCTGTCACTGGAATAGACTACAGCCATTAGTACTGTAACCGCACTAAAGTGTCTGTGACTAGTCTAGTAGACCCACCAGTAACTGATACGTCACAGTTAATCTTGTCACTGGAATAGACTACAGCCATTAGTAATGTAACCGCACCAAAGTGTCTGTGGCTAGTCTAGTAGACAACCAGTAAATGATACATTACAGTTAATCTGTCACTGGAATATACTACAGCCATTAGTACTGTAACCGCACTAAAGTGTCTGTGGACTAGTCTAGTAGACCACCAGTAACTGATACGTCACAGTTAATCTGTCACTGGAAATAGACTACAGCCATTAGTAATGTAACCTGCACCAAAGTGTCTGTGGCTAGTCTAGTAGACAACCAGTAACTGATAACGTCACAGTTAATCTGTCACTGGAATAGACTACAGCCATTAGTACTGTAACCGCAACCAAAGTGTTTGTGACTAGTCTAGAAGACAACCAGTAAATGATACGTCCACAGTTAATCTGTCACTGGAATATACTACAGCCATTAGTACTGTAACCGCACCAAAGTGTCTGTGACTAGTCTAGTAGACCACCAGTAACTGATACGTCACAGTTAATCTGTCACTGGAAATAGACTACAGCCATTAGTACTGTAACCGCACAAAAGTGCTTGAGACTAGTCAGGTAGACCAGTAACTGATACGTCACAGTTATTCTGTCACTGGAACAGACTACAGCCATTAGTACCGTAACCACACCAAAGTGCCTGAGGCAAGTCAAGTAGGCAACCAGTTGACTGGATATTCTGTCACTGGAATAGACCACAGCTATTAATACTGTAACACGGCAAAAGTGCTTCTAGCAGTAAATGTCATCAGTTTCTGTTTTAAGGCGCTGTCACCACATCAGTGTACTTAAGGAAGTAAATTACCGTGTTATATACTTTAATTTAGATTAAAGTTAGGTTTTAAAGTTAAATGATAACATTGATGAGTAAACATATTGTTAACTAAATATATACACAATATAATTTAAACAAGTAAAAATATTCACATTATTGTATAAGTCAGTTTCAGCTTTAATTCTTGTTTTAATTAAAATTTGAAAAATAATCAGACAAAACGTAATTTTAAGCTCTTTTCAATATGCATATGAAACAGACTCCAAATTTTACAAGCGAAATGTTCTTTCATATTCTTTCCTCAATATATATCTTATCATATGATACATTTAGATGTTTCTATATGACGTTAGGTTTATTTTAAAATGTTTAAACAATAAAAGTCTACAAAATAAGCCATAAAAATGACATGGTATGTGTCAGCATAGTTAGGTTAGGTATGTTAAAATGTCTCATGTTTGAATCTCTTATGTGTGTTTTGCATTTTTCATCATACATATATTTATACTACAGTAAAATACTAGTCTCTTCAGACTACTAGTAAAAACATTCACCTAAATCATATACTACTGTATAACCGAACTCATAATCCCTCATATCTAAATGAAGCCTCATGAAATGATTAAAAATATATTTAAATGTCTAAGATTCATTTTTGAGATACAGTATGGACGGATGGACATACAGACAGACAGACAAAATTAAATTTTTCCAGCCTCTCGAGTGATGAGCCTTTCTCTAAATCTCAGCCAATAACGTGAGAATGCTCATAGTCCATGTGGAATGGAGAAATCCTCACCCGATACTGCAATGGAAAACATTCATACTTTTATACAAGGCAAGTTAAATTATCATTTCAGACGTACAAAAATTTAATTATCTTCAAACACTAACTTCTTCAAGAAATCAACTATTGTAAATTAACCAAATTTAAATTCATTATTTATGGAAAGTACTAAATTATATTTTTGATTAATGGTTACATTCCTATATAGCGTGGGGATAATTAATTCTGAAAATAAAAAGTCGTGTATTATACTTTAAAAAGGTGAATCTTCAAAACAATTAAGGACAGTGAAGCATATTTTACATTAACAGTGTGCCAGAGCTCAAAGTGAAATATTACACAAACCACTGAGAGGTGGTGTGTGGACCTGTGGACACCTCATATTTGTCACCAGCTGTTTGTAAATATTCTATCAACGACTAGGTCTGCTTTTGTAATACCTGAAACTGTCACACGTGTGTAATTAGAAATTACATATTCAGCAAGTGTTTAACTTTGGATTACAGGAGAATATTATTACATGAAACGTTGATTAAAATTGTTTATTCTTGTCGAGATTTGTACATAGTTAAAATATCTATACATAAGGATTTGCGCGGAATTATAGATAACTACATAACTTGTCTACACAACAACGTGGATTACATTCAATCGTTTAAAAGTCATTAAACTTTTTGTAGTACAAAACATGAATAGCGGAAAAATTTTTTAACGGTTTTGCCAAATAAATTATATCATTTCTTAAATTTAATTAAAAATTTTATATATATATTTCTGCACAGACAGATTTAGTTGGGAAATATGTATCTAGAATTTATATTCAAAATACGTAGTAATTTAAATTTATGAATTCCCATTTTATGAAATTTGTTATAAACGTTCTAGCATATAAATATATAAATTTGTAAATGGTAATAAACCTAATTGTATATCAATAAGGGATTGATCAATAAGTTCTCGCTCTGCCGAAGCTCGAACTCGGATCCCGCATTTTTACGGACGAGAACGATACAGTGGATTGTTTCTAGACAGAGATGTACTTTCAGTATACAAATTTAATAACCAAGTGTATTCATAATAATGAGTGTAATTTTATATAATAACGTCGGATGATGTAAGTGCCTATAACATCTAATTACTTTTAAAATAAACGTAGAAATATATATATATATATATATATATAATATATATATATATATATATATATCTGTATAATTGAAAAACGGATGCGATTATTTCTTGAATTTCCACATTCTTGCTTAACAAATGTTCTTCCTTTACATTTTGTATTAAATTGATCTAAACAAACAAATGTACGTACATAAATTTAAGTTTAGTTTAATTTGATTGTTTAGTTATTATGTAATATGATATGTTCATTATTATATAATAATGTGTAATATAACTCATTAAATAAAAAATACTGTTTCAAACAGAATCCTAATAGAAATAAGTCAAACATTTATTGAAGTCAAGACACAATAGCTAACTGTTAAGTTTATAAACCAATTGACTTTAAAATCAAACTTATGTAAAAAAACCTTTCGTCTATACCAAATGGTTATAAAAATTGGCCTCCTCTTTTATCACCACAATATTTAGTTGTGTGGGTAAAAATACAATTAAACAATACTAAAAGTCTATGTTTATCAATACAAAGTTTTTAAACTTTAACTTAGGAAAATTATATCTTTTCATTAATTGAAGGCTAAAATTGTTTATTCCTACAGATTTTACCTCTTTGAACAGAAAGGTTTCTATGAAATTATTTAAGTAAAATTTATTATAGGTACAACAATGTTAATAATACAAATGCAACTGATTTTACATTATGAATGAAGAACAAAACAAATTTATCATCTCATACGATGATTCAACGCTTTATCACATCACTGTATTTGAAATATTACGTATAAAAGAATGTTTTAGCTACATTAATTAAATGATTAAGAAAATAAATTTATTACCTGTTTATTAATTATTGGATATGCAAATCGAATTCATAGTTATAAGGTAAAATTTCAGATAAACAATTACAAGATATACTTAAAGATAAGACTGAGATAAATATTATGTCTTTAATTCAAAAAAGATTAATACAGCGGTACGCACAAAGAGCAGTCCGTTTAAAAGCTGGCTAGTGGGCCGTTGAGGCTCGGAAATGAATGTGCAGCTGTTCTGTGCTGCTATCTAGGAACAGTACGGATAGTTACTACAAGAGGTTAAATGTTTATAGGTCATGAAAATACCCACAGTCTTCTCTTAGTAAACTGATGTAAAATGGTTACAGACATAAATGGGCTTTACATAAAAAAATATATTATTACTCAAACAATAAATGTTTTAAGCAATAATGGATTATTGGTTGTCAGTTGTTTTTTAGGCGTAAACATTAATATATTTTAGCATTTCATGTGATTAAAGCTATAATTTCATCGGTATTTTTACTTAACATAATAAGCAGTTGCTATTTAAAAATCACCACAAAGTTCAAAAACACTAAATTCCCTGTTTTAAAGTAATGAAAATTAAGTAAATTTACATTTAAACCTCTTTTTGTTTAAGTTTGTTTTTCAAACCGATTGAAAAAAATCAATTCATTATTGAAAGAGCGTTAGCGAAAGCCGATCACTCGATTAGTTTTTATAAGTGTAACTTTTTATACGTCTCTCTCAACCTGAATGCAATATGTTTCCACTTATACATCGAGAACTAATTATTGAACTGTTGACTTCGAGTTTCGATGTTGATGTATGGCACTCCATCCATGGAACTTTGCTGAGCGTCAGCGAGTATTTTCGTCTGGTTTTATGTATTACCACAACGACGGTGACAATAAAATTGTAGACACATGGATTTATAAGCAAACTGACTATCATCACATATTTTTAACAGAGAAACGGGTAATTAATGGGTGATTAAAAATTATCGTATTGCGTTCTATCTAATGAATTAAACATATATAAAATATTATAAGTTTTTATTTAGTTTATATCTGAATAGTGGTCGTTGCATAGAACCTTCTGAAACTTGCAAAAAAGTCGGTGGTTTAAAACCATGAGCTAATCGTTCAAATAGAACAGGTGCTTCCTTTTAATACAGTATTTTGGATTCGTTTTTGGTATGTTATTTTATATATAATATATAAACTTATACTATCTAAAAAAAACAAATATGACAGCGAGTATTCAAAACGACAATTTTTATGGTTAATTATGCTAACAAATGCTATAATTATCTGTTAAATACTCAATAAATTAATATTGATAACTCAATTATTGGATTTTAAGTGAGGGATGAAGATCAGTAAAACGTTACTATTAAACTGTTTATCACTTGTAGTACCGGACAAATCTAATAGTGAAGTTTTGAAAGAATAATCTATAGACATGAGTGTCCTTTACATTTCAAGTTTCTATTTTCAAGTAAATACTATATTTAATTCTTTACATTTTTGGCTGTTTTTCCGTCTATTTAAATTTAATTGTTTTAAAGTATTATAATTTCCTCAATTGATTTAGAAAATATTTCGTACAAAATGTAAGGGAAAATATTAGTTTTACTAACTAAATATGTAAAACACTAATAAAAAAATTAAAAAATTTTAATTCCTATTAAGTCCAATTTTCCGTATAAGATACTCTTAATTAACAATTGTACTATTTAATTTTTTATACGTTTAAGTTTTAAAAAGTAATTTGATGATTTATCAAGTCTATCAGGACGTACTAGTTAGACTGCACTGAAGAAATTATTAAAGGTTATTTTATTGGTTCTACGTTGATATAGAAAACCCAAGAAAATTATTAGCGAAACCTGCAAAATGTTATTGAGCCATGCTGAAGTTATTACTTGTTCAGCGAGGTGTTAATGGGAGAAGCAGGAGGTATGTCATTGTTACCGACGTTATTGTTTGTGGCCAAAACCGCCAGCTAAACTCATCTTGTCGAGCCAACACCTCGTCGTTACATTTAGGTAATGTGTTATTGGAGGTCTTTTATGCTTTTTATTAGAAGTAACTCTGAATTAGTTACTGTTGTTTTTTCAGTAGGCCAGTTCTAATGCTTATAAACTGTCAGCTGGTTGAACATTATTAATTTAACTTTATAATAAACTCTCCAATAATCGTTTATTTTATTTCCGAGGGTCTGATGATGTGTTAAAATATTATATATAAAGGTTATGTAATAGCATTGCATTAA
>NW_025776226.1:145000-153640 GCF_021130785.1 Homalodisca vitripennis | reverse complement strand
TTAATAGATAACTAAAGAACAAGCCTCACAAAAACAATTCCTAAAGAAACTTACAAATTATATTAAGTAGAAGAAACATGTTACATATAAAAGAAGTTGTGAAGCTAACCCATTACAGTTTTTTGGTTGTATAAACAAAACCATATTTTACAAAAATGCGTGTAAATTACTTTCTCATAACTTAAAGACTTGCAGCGTATTGTTTACATTTATTATGTTGGTCTAATAGGATCAATCAAGAATACCGATATGATAAATGATATTCACCCTAAATTTGACAACCATAATAAATTGAAGAACAATAATTTTAGCAGACAAGATTCACACAAAATGTGTACTTATTACTCGTATTTTTTCCTTACACACTTGTTGCATACGTCTGTTATGATATACGTGTGGTGATAATCATTGAAGCGAATTTTTCTATTCTACTGTAATCTCAAATTTGCTTCTTCATGTTGTTCTGGCGATGTCACTTAAGTGACGTTGCTATACAACAATTGTAAATTTACTGCAATTAACTTCAATTGTGACAAGAGTAACTGATACACCTAACCTTAAATTAGATCTTGTAATGAAATTCGTCTTACATTGCAGGATTAATGCAGACACTGTTTAAATCAAATCTAAACGTTATTGTTGCAGCTTTTAATGATAAAAGTTGTTTATTGCCTTGTAATTTGTAAAATTATTTGGTTTAGCTGTTTGCACACAAAATTTGGATTAAGTGGTAATACGTCTATAGATTGGATGGACTCGTGTCTTCTTTCTTGTATGTGGGAGGAGAGGTCCATCCCATTTTGCCCGGAGAGATGAATGTTTATTTTATCCGTGAAAGAAATCTTATGAAGAACTTATTGGGCATGTGAAATATAAAATGTTTATACTAAAAGCAACAGTTAATTCTATTACTTTTGTAAATAAGTAGGCTATAATTAATGAAGTAGAAAAAATCACACTAAAGTATGTTACAGGGCTTGTAAGTTCAGGGATTTATTTTCGTATTATAACAATCTATTACGTAGAGAAACTATATTATATTTACCCAAAATATTTATTCAAAATTCACATACTTTTATCTTTTTTCTTTATCAAATTTATATTTAATAAATAAAAATCATGTCTGGCCCCTCACTCATCCTTCATAAACATACTATAAACATAAAACCTTCATATTCAACCGGCTAGGCGGACTTTGAAGTCTCCATAGAATTATCCCTCATAAGTAAACCTCGAGGAGTTATAGAAAATATATTACAATATGTACTGTCTCCAGAAGTGTATCTTAACAAAGATGAGACTAAACCTTTTTTACACAAAAAAGCGTTTTGTTTACTAGTAAAATACCATAATTTTTATTTTGGATACTGAGATGACTATTTTAGATAGTAGTAAATGTAGAATTTAGTGATAACTCTTTTTGATGTATCGATATGCCTGGAAATCATAAGATCTTGAAATGATTATATGCAATATGATAAGAATATTATGGCTGTAATTTGTTGCTTCTCCAATGCGATGAAAAACACTATTAATTCCTTGACGTAATGAACTAGCAGAAATTTTTTATGAATGTATGTAAAAAATTTACAGAACAGAGTTATGGCGCGTTTATCTTATTTTCAACGAGTAAATCTTTCGTTACTTGTTTATAGTCTACTAGGTTTCAAGTACTATTAGTCCAGTAACCCGAAAGTTTTACTGGTTCATACTTCCGTTAGGTAGTAAGTAGCAGAGGACTGCTGGAAGGCTACGCTGCTAACGAAATATGAATGAAGTACTTGGTAAACATCATGTTGGGGTGAGCCAAGCCTGTAATAAAATTACAACCTCTACTCATTAACAAAGCATGTGTAGTATTTATAGAGAAGCTTTGATAATAATCTCCCAACAGATTTTTAATGACACAGTTACTGGTGCTTTGTAGACTTTACACCATATTGGACGGTAGACTCATACCAGGCATATTACAATAGTTTTTAACATGGTTGGTCGGAAATTTTAGAGTTGTTATAAAAAATCAATATATGATATTAAAGGGATAATATGTATGAAGATCGTCTATTATTCTTTTGTAAGCTAAATTAATATTGAAAGTGGTATCAATATTTAAAGGAATAAAAATATATTTTATTTTAAACAAAAGAATACGTTTTAAAGTATTTAGTCCTTCCCGCCTAGGAAAAAAATCACTATATAGAAATGACATGTTGTCTCACAAAATGTTAATATTCATGTAGGAAAATTCTGTACAACCATGGAGTTTTATGTAATATTAATAAAGCCTATTATTCATTATTCGATTGACTAAAAAAATTTCATTTTTTCTTCCGGAGAGATACAAAAGTATTGTCTGTTTGAATTTGTGCCTGTCTATCTATCCGTGCGACATTTCGAGAATGAAATGAGTACTGAAAATTGAAATTGCCAAATTAAATTCAGAAAAACTATATGTCAATAAATTTAGCAAACTGTATTATATTATTTAACAGAATATTTTGAATATAGACATTAAAATGTCTTACACTTAATGTAATTAATAGGACATTTTATTTTAGATATATGTTTTATTAATTATAAATACTATTGTGATGTATTTCTTTTGTGTAATCTCACACATTTTTAATGAATGCTTCTTATAGGATGCTTCCTATATTTATTTAATTATTTATAGGAATTTCTTTATATTTTTATTAAGAGAATTGTAAATTAAATATAATAAGTTAATTGTAAGATTGTGAGCCTTCCAGCAGTGCTGAATTTCTTGTCAATTCGGGGTTCGAGGAATGCTAGAACGAAGCTTCCTTTTGTATCTAGGTATTGAGCATAGGTGTACAGGTCTGGGTTGGATAGGTACCATCCAGTTCATACATTGTGTTTGCACAATTTTGATTGGCCAATGATAGGTTGATTAGATGGTGGGCGGGACTTCTAGATCCTTCCGGTGGCTTCAACCACGTTTTTTCGGGGATTCTTTGCTGTGTGCTCAGAGAGAGAAGTACGTGTAGAAGTGATAGCCTACTCTTGCCGTATTGATTTTTTCGGGAAGAAGGTTGAGTTTAAAATTACAATTTCTTTTCAAAATTTAAAGCCTCAAGTTTAAATTAATTAATCTATAATAGTCATTTTGGTTACTTGGTGAAGTCTTCAGCAGATGTGTGAGGTACTGTGAAAGTTAGAATTTAATATTGAAATAGAAAATTACTTGATGATATTTTCCTGTTCAATTTGGTTTAATTAGGAATAGGCTACTAAAAAAGAAAATTCATTTAATGTTCTGAGATTCTATAGATATTTTACAAAGTTCCTAAATTTAACCTTCAAAGCCAAGCGGATAATTCTGGATAATTCAATAATTTGTAAATTGGAAATTTAGAGAAAATAAGTAGTTTGAAATTGATACAATTTTGAGTTTTAACTGGTTTGGACATTGTCTTTGTTCATATATTAAATATTAATATTATCTTAATTTGTTTGATTTTTTTATTTTGAGAAGAAGTATTATTTTATTATTTGTTTCATTTTATATTTAAAGAAGATTATTTTATTTTGAAGTTTAATGAATATATTTTTATTTTGAGTTTGTGTTGAATACATTAGCACTGAGAACTTGAAGGACACAATTACTGAATGATTGATTGATTGTTAATTTTAAGACTTGACTTGTGCACTTTTTGATGGGTTAAAAATAAGAAATAATTGAGAATAAATTAAAAGTAAAGAAGGATAGCTTGGCGTTGCTGTATTATTGATTTCAAATTTTTATTAAAATCACTATTAATTTATACTGAGTTTGATTATTGAATTCCATTGGAAGTTGTGCATTTTAAAAAAATAAAGAGTTATTAGTTTAGAATACCATTGAATCGCTCTTATACTAAAACAAAAATAGTTGTGATTTGTTTATAGAAATTAACCTTACTATAGGACACGTTACACTTCTATTGCAAAATATGGAATGATTCGTTTTATTCAGCTAATAAATTTTTTATTTATAGCCACAAATATATTGTATACTTTTCTAATCAGATAAACATTTATTATTTACTTTATTGTAATTTATATTTTAAGAATTTTAAGATAGATTTAGGTTTTATGACAATCAACCTTAATAAAAATTATTATGTAATTTTTAATTTTAAATTAATTAATTTTAAAAAATTAATTAATACATAGTAATATTTTAAATGGTTTTAATTTTTTTCTGCTACCTAATAAGTATTATAGGCGCTTAAACTTTTCACGAATAAGGACTATTCTATACACTGATCCATGTAACTAAATTATGTATAAAAGTCTCCCATTATTAACTGTTTCATTTCATTAATTGGTTAACTTAATGATTTTACAGGACATTCATATTCCCCGAATTGAACAATCAACTGCAGGTATATTTTTCACACGGATGAAACGTATTCACGTAAGTAAATTCGTAGGCGTGTTTCCATGGATGTGTTTTTTTATTTAAAGGATTTATTTTTAATGTAGCTTATTAGCTCCATATTGTTCTTTGAATCCTATTTTTCCATTTCCAGAACTCCCGTGGTCAGAGAGGCCATGTATAATCATGATATGTAGCTTTCAAGTAGCACATCAGTAATGACATACTCAATTTAGCAAGCTTTTCTAATAAATATTTTATCTGAAAGGTCAGTTACTTCACTAAGAGAAAAAGAGGTTAAATATGTTTAGTAACTAGGAGTTATAGGCTTCATAAAAATCATCCAATAAAAATGAATGACCTCCTGTAGAAACAATGAATTAATTTAATGTCACGGTCACATAAATTACTGACAGCGGAAAGACGAATCTGAACATAAAACTCCACTCTGGTCGAGTAAACCGTGATGGCGAGTACTCGAACAACATTACATGTTCTTCTCACCAATGCAGTTCAATGGCACCGGAACAAAGAAGCCAGTCCCAAAACATCTGAGATTCTTTCTCAACGAAAAATATTAATAATGTAATTTTAATTAAATTTATCCCTATTATTAGTCTTGTTAATTGTGATATCCAACACTTAAATTTACAAATTTAGTGGCTTATAACAACTGTTCATGTACAAGAATAAAATATATTCTTATCTAGTGTTTCAGATCATTAATAATTTTTGACAATCTTTGATTACAGAACAAAAGGTAAATTATATCCTATGAATGTGTGCTTTCCTCAATTAAATTAACAGTTGCTAATCATGGCTTGGAAACAAGTTTGTCACTAAAAAAAAGGCATTTTCATACTAATTACACGTTTCGTGTGCATCTGCTAGAGAATCAATTAGTCTCAGTTCTCCATATTAAGTTGAGTAAACACTTACCATACACATTTTGCAGTACAGCCTCAACGCGCATCTAACCAACTTAACTGTATACTGCGTACATCAAAATAATATTAAACTAAATAATTGTTACTTTTAGTAACCCTTGCAACAATCGAGTATCAATTTAAAAACTATCTATATATCCGTGTTTTTTTCCACCCATACACGGAATTGATTACAATTTACAGATATTTCATATACCATTACCTAATGCGATTAATACCTTATATAATGCGGAGAATACTTTGGCCAGAATAGTAACTTAATTCACCTCTCTAGAATCATTACAGGTTAAACCACGTATCTGTTTAGTAATACCATCTTATTAAGTCCAACTCAAAGACAGTGTTTAAAACATAATTTATTAAACAAAAAGTTAAATAAAATAAATATTTTACAAACAATAGCTTACTAACATATTAGTTATATGTGGTGTTTATTCAAAATGATGGACGTAATATTTTAACATTTACAAAATGGTACAACTTATTACAAATTATAAAGTATGTATAACTAAAAGAATTGTACAAGATCTTATATTTTTATTTATTCAAATAGCATAACTAATAATCTTAGTTTAATACTTATTTGAGTACTACATTGAGGGGTTCTTGGGCATTTAGGTCGAAGCTGGGGGAAGAACATAAATTAAAATTTTCTGAATTTAGATCTGCCGAAAACAGATTTGGTATGTCATAATTGACTGTTTAGAGTTTAGATTTTTAGGAATAAATTTATTTGGTGTAAATTATGATTTTATGTGGTTTACATTTAGTATTGTTTGTTTGTTTGTATATTTATGTATATATTCTTAATTCGTATAAGAATCAGTATTTACAAGTAGGAGAGGAATTTAACATATAATTTATGATATATATATATATTATTTAGGTTAGTCTGTTGCCTTGCGTAACGTACAGAGTAAAAATGTTTCTTATATTAAATTCCGAAGATATTACATTTTTGTTTTCGTTGATTCTTGTTCAATGATATGTTGCGTAAATTAAGTTATGTTTGGTTCTAGGAGAAAAGAATTATATTAGTAATTTTTTTTCGCAATATTTATTTTAGAAATTCTCGTCAACCTGACAGACGGTCTTTTCGACCGTTGTTAAAGTGTGTGTTTCTTGAGCGTGGTAAAATACACATTCGTTGAATTAATTAATTTCTTATTAAAATTCATTTTGAATGAAATTAAATTGCATCTTTTATTTAGTTTAATTTAATAAAGGCAATAAATATGCAATTCCCTGAAGACATTATATTTATACCTCTAAAATACAATGTTAAAAGTAGAATATTTGTAACGCTTCAATGTAATCATGCTGGCTGACAGGATAATATCAGAAATAATTTAAAGACTTTTAAATAAGAGTTCGAGGTACCAATTCTAAATGGGACATAAATTTCTTTTAATATGTATATATATGTTAAGTATAACAAGAAAATTACATGTGATATAAATATTATTTTCTTCATGAAATTATTATTATTATTAAAACGTGTCATTTCCAGAACTTATTTTTATACACAAACTATGAAAGTTTTCTACAGTTACCTTCAATCGATTTCATTGCATCTGGTTATAAAATATAACTTAAAGTCTGCTTAAGATACTTACAGCAACTAGTGGAATAATCAAATAACACCTTCATTTTCGAGGCTTCACATAGACTTGTAAAAGATATGTGATAAGTTTTTTATGACATATTATTTGAAAAAAATGCCGATTCTACCAATTTATAACCTGAAAATCCTCAGTTATTGAGTGCAAAGTGTAAACTTAACCTGTCGGGTTGTAAGGTACATGGTATAGTTTCCAATATCGTTTCCATAAGCCAGAAGTATGACTATTTTATTGGCTGCATGAAGCGACTGTCATTCTAAAACTCAAATTAAGAATTTATTCTCCCGATATGCTTTATTTTGAAGTTCTGGACCAGTCAAAAGCAGTTGTTAACAAGTCTGGCAAACTTGAGAAAGGCAATAAAAGTATCTGAATCGATACGCGAGGAGATTTATTGTCTACGTTAAGAGAACCCCAGAGTGTTTCAAATGTTTTCGTTCACTTTTTGACTTCATTTTTAATGTTGGTATTTAAATTAGTTTTTATTTATAAGCATTGGCTCGTAATGTTTTATTCTTTAATCACTTCTCTAAATGTTAATTGAAGTGAATATTTTATATAACTATTATTAAAAATATTTTACGACATGACTATTGCAGTAGAAAGTTATTGCATATTTTTATTCAACAAATAACCATATACGCTCATAGTAAATTCCGCCATGCCATTTATTACCTACTAAAAAATCACTCTCTTTATACGATTTGTGTCCCTGGCTTACTTTAAAAGTCATGACTATAATAAAAGCCCATATTTGATTTTTTCTCGTGTAGTATTTTATTAATAAATGTGTTAATATACTAAAAGTGCCTCAGAATGTTAATTTATAACATCTACAATAATTAATTAATGGCATGACACATTAGCTTCGCCACAAAAGCGGTGAACAGCTTTTGTTTTACAAGCTCATTATTCTTTCTTTGTCACCCCAGACACTTTCCCATTAGTTTGATACTGTTTGTCTCACTGTTAGAAATGGTTATATTCTATTCTGAAATAAATATTTCTTATCTTGCACATGATTGTGTTTGTAAATATATATTTTTGAATATGGAAGGGACTAATATAATCAAATATGCTATTTAGAATACACATTTACAGATTGTCCCATACTTCATAATTACAAGGATATTTTGTTAGCAAATTAAATAACCGTTTGAAAGAAATTTCATATCATGCTGCGTAAAATATTATTTTGAGTGTGATTATAGCAACTAATAAATGTATCCACCACTCGAATGATATATTCTCATTTTTTTCTATCTACTAACATATAGCTTTTTATTCTTTCTGCTAAGGTGAAATTGCCACAATCCCAATCAGAGCAAATTATGTATACATTACGGGATTGGAAATTATTAGTCAATGGGTGTATTCTACTCTGGAGACTCATCAGTCTTAACGATATCCACCAAAGGAATTTCCTTTGCACGGTCTTAGTTGATATTGCACAACGTCTATGTTTATTTTGGTCACTATTATAAGTCACAATAATAAACTCAAGACTTAAGAAGTACGATATCAGTTAAGTACTAAACAAGATATATTATCACAAAATGATCTGTGTCAATAGTATTTACAGAATATTTTTCCTTGTACTGTACATTATTTATACGTAGGATTAAGCCGTAGGAACCTTATTTTGTCGAATTATAGCAATAACGGAAAAAATGCGGCACGAATTAGTTAT
>NW_025776226.1:0-140000 GCF_021130785.1 Homalodisca vitripennis | reverse complement strand
AGTATAGTATATTGAACATTGTATGTGCATTATTTGTTCTTGATTATACTCTAAATACATTTTTTTAACTCATCAATATTTGTAGAAAGTTATCGTCTACTTTATGGTGTCAGGAAAGTTAACATTGGTTAGGGATAACATTAGTTTAGCAATAACTTGGATAACCAATATTTTAACAAAATTATGTGATGGAAGACCAGGTACTATTAAATATGCAGGCACTTCTTACTAAGATACAAACCAACAAAGTTTTAGATAGAGCAAATGTCGAAAAAATGCCCTAACCTCATATAATTTAGGGAAGAACTCCTAAATAACCTAATTAACCATACCTAATTTATTTTTCCTTACGATAAACACTTGCTTCTTCCGTAATCTTGGTTTAGTAAAAAAGGTATCAGTATCAAAAATAAACTTATATTATGTCTTTAGTTTATTGCATCATAAGGGACATCCAAAACATAACAAATAATGGCAGTTTGAATTAATATTGGTGATTACGGTTTTTGGAATATTATCACAGTTTGTACTGACGATAGCCAGCACACACTCACATAGAACAAGCGCAAGCTATTGGCCTTTCTCTATTTCGTATGTGTGCTAAACTTATAAAATATTACGAACAATTAGAAATCAACGGATGTTTTTAATATTATTTTAATTGAAATAAACATCTAAAGTCAAAGTCAGCAAAACAATATGTTCTTAAGTAAACAACAGTCGTCTGAAATACTGAGGAAATTAGTTTAAGCTCTGCTGCTAATTATAGTTGTTAATGACGTACAAGACTTCAGTTAATGATGATGAAAATCTCTATTGTCTACATGAAAATTGCACTTAGCTACGCTGTTCCTAAGCAAATCGAAACAAAACTATATAAAATCTAATAGTATTTAAATAAATAATTTTATTTAGAGTTAATTATTCACAAGTAACTGCAATATTAAATTGTTACTTGTATAAAACATGTTTTACGTTTACTTTTTACGCCAATTACAATAATTACATTTCAGCTTATTCATTGACAAATACAACCTCAATATTGGCATTAGTATATTAATAGCTTTATGTGTCAAATATTAACTATATTTATGTTAAAATGTAACATTTTATTAATATATTGATTTTTTTTTCTATTATTGAGAAAAAAAACTGAAGTTGTACTTAAAATCTTGTGCAAACTGATAAAAGTTTGATCATTGAAAATAATGAAAACAAAACTATGATAAAAAATAATACTTGTTAATATTTATAGCTGATTTAAAGTAAGAATACGATTTAAAGTTTGTACACTACAAGCATATAATATAAAGCAATAAAGATTCACTAAAGCTGAAAAACATTAATATAATTTGGTGTATAATTTATATAAGTAAACTATTATCATACAACCATGAACCTAAATTACAAAAATATTTCTAAAAGTTATTTTAAGTCAGAAGAGACGATAATTTCATGTGCTCCTCCCATCCCTAATATAAATGTGCATTTGTACTTTTGGAGGATTTAAGCTTATTTTATATCTATGTGTTAATTGCAGAACGTATTCAATTAGTAAATACGTGATAATATTTTAGCCAGAAAATCACAAACATTTCGTTTTCTGTCTGTGCATATGTCCGAATAAGATCTCAAGACCAAACTTAATTTATTGACTAAATAATATTTTTAAATGAAGCCTTTTTTCTATATAAGGAACAGCATATCATGGTGGTGTTAATCTATTTTCATGGCTAAACGTTAGTGAAAATTATTCCAATGATCTTGTGGATAACCATTATAGCAATAAAAACATTGTCAACAACCTGAGTTCAACTGTATGAAACTTTAAGGTGTGATACTTTTTTTTTAGTTACTTTGTTTAAAGTTAGTTATTTAAAAATAGAGGATTCCACTCATCAAACTCAACTTTGCTTGTGTAGAAATCTGTATCTACAATCACAAGTCTATAGCTCTATTTTTTCATCCAGCGGAACACATGTACATAGGCAGATAGAGAGACCAGACTTATGGTTTTTCTAAAATTATTAGACTTGCTTTATAATTACTAGGAAACGTTAGTTTTAGTTTTTAGCTTCGGAATGACCTCCCGTTTATTGGAAGTAATACACACAAACCTGTCCTTAAGTTGCCTACAGCACAAGGATTGACTGGCGGATATTGATATTTTGTTAATCACCATAAGCTAGCTTACGTTTGTGAAAAATTATATTAGGTAATACACCCTAAATTATTGGGGTGCCCAGAAAACGTGCATGTAAGACGAATTTGAATCTCGACATAGAATAACGGAAGAACATAAAATGTAGATTTTTTTTAAATAACTACAATTTACCCCCGCAGATGATAAGGAACACATTGTTCTTCATAGAAATATTACAAGAAACGTACTAATTGGAAGGAAACATTGAATTCCTATTGAAGCAATGATGCTTGCTATATTCAGCATTTAATAGTTATTAAACATGATTCTATGGATATAAATATAATGATTTTTATTATTAGGAAACTGGTATTGATTATTCAATATACGGCTGAAGGATTAATTTTAACAATCTAAACATCACTCGTCTTTAGTCCAAACATATTTTATTTGCATTTTAAAGAGTTTATACCCTTTTATTTTAAATTATGCAAGTGGTACTAAATTTAACCAAGTAAATAATTTTAGATATTGTTACCGTTTCAAAATTTATAACTGAAACCGTTGAAATTGTAATATATAAATATCATCTCTTTTTATCACCGAAAACATGAAGTTTTTAATAAAAAATAACTATACAAAATAACGTTTTTATTACCTAAGTCTTTCGTATGAGGCTTATTTTGTGAACCACTGGCCATATGCAACAAGATAAATTAACATGAAGAGCATTAAAAATTGTTTAATTTATAAAGAGGAAACATTATACCTACACTTAAAACTAATAAAATCGTTTGATTCAAATTATATGATTGATAGAATAAGAGGTTGTGTGTTCACTGTTCATTACAACATGTACGACGCAAGGTGCGGAATAAGATTTTGGTAGACTGAACGTCCGTTACGGTTGACATTGTTTTGACTCGAATTACAGTCTGTCACGTTCACCTGCGTTCTAACCTTTGTTTGCACAAGCAAATATCGCAACAAATTTGTTGCAACTTAGTATTACAGTACTATTTTAATTTTTATATCTGATTTCTATTTGTTAAGATTATTTATAAGAAAACTTTTTATTATCTAGTAATTTCTAGTAAATCTATTAAATATCTAGTAAATATATTAATTATATTTTAGTAAAATATTAACACAAACATCGTTTATATGGTACATTTGGGGTCGGTTAGAGTTATAAAGTTTCTGATGAAATGTTTACTTTTTTGAGATTTGTAAGTATTTAATTAGATATTGCTGTGATATATAGATTAGATTATCTACCAACAGGATAGATAGGGAAGACAAGAGGACGACTTCCAGGATGATACTTGAATAAATAGCCTGAAGATATTGAACTAGGAGCAAACAGAACAGATAGGGAAGATAGCAGCACATCACGAATGCCGGAAAGACCCTTGAAAAGAATAGCCTGAGATATGGAAATGGGGGTCAACACAATAAATATGGAAGATAACAGCACAACTACCAGGAAGATACTAGAATGAATCGACCTACGATTTGAAAATAACTAAATAATTGTTGTAAAGGATGACTATAAATTATTTTTGGCTAACCGTTGTGAGTTGTACCAGCGGATTACCAGTTTCTGAAAGACTTGGTTTTCCTTTCACGAAATATTTAATGATTTGTAACGAGTTTTTATTTATTTTTATTTTATTTTATATCTGGATTTAATTGCATTAACCAAGGATGATTCTAATGTCTATTGTAGCACTTTTATTAAACCCCTTTATAAATTCCGGAAATTTTAGGTTTCTCTGATATTTTTCCCTTGAAAGTAGAATAAAAGTAATTCTCTAGTTTAAACTAGCTAAAGTTAAAAACAAGTACATTTAAAAATTTTACTATGCAGTGGTCAAAAAATTTTCATGGATTTTACAACGCTCAATATTATGCACAGGTATACTACATATTATAGTAGAAACTTTAGAATATTCACAACGTCTTTGGTATAATTTTTTAAGTAATTAGCTTTGCAAATAATGTGGAGAAATCTTGACAAAACATTTAAAAAGATGTCCTAAACTTTTTATGGTGTGAGGTTAACTAAGAAACCGTGGTATTTATATTTTAATAAAATCAAAATGACTTTAGAGTAGTAAAGTACTTTTCAATATATTTTCAACACCTTAAATTAAATTATCACATCCTACTTAATAATGAAGGAAAACAATGAAATTTTAGTATGACAATGCTAATTAATTGTTTGAAATTAAAACTGTTATATATATAAGCCATTTTAATTGAGTTTTAGGTTTTCAGAAGCGCGCGCGCGCACACGCGCGCACGCACACACACACACACTCATATATATATATATATATATACTATATATATATATATATATATATATATATATATATATATATATATATTGATACATAGAATAAACATTGAATCACAAAAATTACTTGCTCCGCTGGGACTCGAACCCGGATCTCTCACTTGCCGGTGGAATGTGCTACCATTACACCACAGAGCCCTCACTTTTTACGATTCAATTATTTTGTATTTGGCTGTTACTTTCACATATAACTTTAAATAAGCAAACTAACACATGATCGGAAGACCAAATACCTGTCAAATGACTTTTTATTTATATTCAATATTTTTGTATCAGTGGCAATAGGCCTAATTTAATTTCAAATAAAGATTGAATCACAAAAAAGTACTTGCTCCGCCGGGACTCGAACCCGGATCTCTTATTTGCCGGTTAATGTGCTATCATTATACCACAGAGCCCATACTTTATATACATATCTTGTTTAGGCCATTAATGTATCATACAAGATTATAAAAAATACTGGAGTAATGATATTATAAATGATGAATGTAATGTGTAGGTGAAAATACCATTCATTACCCCTTATAAAAATTTTAAAAAAGTTCAATTTATATAAAATTGTTTAAAATAGTACTCACACTTTTTAAACATTAGTAACAGGTTGACTGCCATGAGTACCATATTTGGTACTCAGTAGTTTACACCCTGGGGCCGTGAGTACCATATTTGGTACTCACCACACTGAAAAATTTGACTGATATTTATTTGTGTTTTTAAGCAATAAATAGATTAAGTGTTTTTTTTTAGAATGGTGTTTCTTAGAAAAACACATGTTTAAGCTTTTTTATGACTTTAGCAAGTAATTTTATGTTTCAGTTATGTGACAGTTGCCAGCACTTTGCTTTGTTTATTTTTCAGCTGAAAGGATTTGTTGGTTATGTGTATTTTGTTGACAATGCACTACTGCAACTTAAAAATGGATCATTTCTAGGCTAACAACAGACAATTGTAATATTTCATTCTGTTCTCATGAGTTTGTATACTTATCTACACCTATACGGATGTATGGTTCAACGTTGTATAATAAAATGTTTGATATTAGATTTTCTTAAATGAATTTTGAGTACATATTTATTTAGCCCAACACTTTTATTGTAAATAATTATTGGATATTTTCATTTTTTCGTTATTTTTGCTACTAATACAACACAGGAGAATACAATATATTTTCTTCACCCGCAGGCCGTGAGTACCATTTCTGGTACTCGTGTTCAGCCACAGGCCATGAGTAACCAAATATGGTATCACTTAAAAAATTGTTATTTTTTAATAAAAATTGTCACTAAATTTAATTTCTTGCAGTTAATAATGTATGAAAAAAACCAGTTTATACAAATTACATTAGTACCAAAATTGTGGCCTCAGGGCAAAGACATCCAAAACGGGAATGGCAGTCAACCTGGTAAACTATTTTAGGTACATCTATAACAAAAAAAAAAAAAAAATATAATAAATAAATCTAGTAAGCACAAATCCCATATCGATGCCAGATAGAGTTTCTGGGAGGATAGTCAATTTTTAGAACCCCGAAACTGTTAAAGAGTATCGAGCCACGACAGGAGCGCCTCTCTGACGTAGAAAACTCAAAACTTTGGTTGATCTGGCCAAAAATCTCGATCAGTAGTCAATAGACTACGTAAACGTTTACATTGTCTTCACAGGGATTTACACTTGTGTCCGCAATAAGAGAACAAGTAAGTGATTGTGTGTGTGTGTGTGTGTGTGTGTGTGTGTGTGTGTGTGTGTGTGTGTTTTCAACAGCAAGGAAGCTGCAATACAAAAATTATCCATTCCATTGTATTCTGAAATGCACATGATGGACTTATCGAATTATTAAGTATTTTAAACTGTGCTATAAAAATTTATTAAGCCCATTTGTATCAGATTAACAAAACTAATCCGAGCAGATAAGCAAAATTTGACTTACAGCCAAATTTATTAAAATCCAGTCCAGTCAGAAAAAGGAGGATGTCATGTGTCAAAAACCATTTTTACACATTTATTTAGCTGGATTAAGTCATAATATATTACAATTTAATTTTCATCTCATACTAAAAGTTTTAACTTTTAAACCCACAATGTACGATCGGAGTTTCTAAACGTTTTTAGAATTAAAACTTTTCTATTATGTAATAAAATATGCTTAATGAATGTAAAATTCTTTTAGGTATATGAATTTTACCTCTGTGAAGCATGTGAATTAAAAGACAAATTAATTCTGTATATTGCAGAATAACTGAGAAAATAAATTTTTAAGGTTAATATAAACAGCCGCAATTTCTAAAACTAATTGAACAGTGATGGGTTATTAACTTGTTTAGGGGATTACAGATTAAACTCAATCGCATTTCGTTTAGCTGGGATCAGTAAAGGATTAAAGTAGTTATTCTCTTTAGTCGTTTTCTGCTATGCAATTTAAACTTCTCGACATTTTTAGAACCAGTCAAGGCTGAGTCCCCTACTAAATAAAAATGATAATGTTATAAGTTTGATGAAATTAGTACAAAAAAATAGTCTTGAAGAACACTGACCAGATTGTTGAAAGCTCATGTAGAACGGTGATCCGAATTAACACAGGTAAAAGTTCGAAAATCCAGTATTCAATTTGTAATTTTTTTAGCACTAGCCGCTTGATACCTCAGTATTTGTACGTATACTGAGGTAAAACTTACCTGCATTGTAACCTTTTCTTTAGACAGTTCCCAGTACGTTTTATCATAGATAAAATTTTGTAATAAGTAAAATATTTTTATTAGTTTTCATATGGCTTAAATAAGCTAAAAAAGATATTTAACTAAAAGTTTAATGTAACGTATAGGATAACCTTTAAAAGTTAACAAAATATTTGCATGTCATTAAACCAGTATACAAATAAATGTTTGAAAACATTTAGAAAATTAAAAGTTGTATACTTGCATAAACTTTTTACTTCTAAACATTACATTAAGCATAAAATAATATTATACTTTGTTGAATTATAAATCATATAATGTTTGGTGCTTTCACTAAGGAAAGAATCTGAAAATATTTAACATCATATTAAGTAGGTAATTACGTTGTCGTATTAAACAATATTTTGTCACCTTAATAACTGCCAATCATATTATTCCTGTCTTGTTAATTTAAGGTTCCTGTCTAAATTAATGTTCTGAATGTGATAGTTACCCTCCGTATCCTGTGTGGACATGCAATGAAAGAAATCCTTGTAGCAATATATATTGCTATGTAATAGGGCTATTGAAAGAGCATTGCACAACACATACATAGTGCCTATTACTTCAGTAGCGGTAAAGGAGGATAACGGTTTGGGAAGGCTCCAACGGGCTGTACTGAGACATAAATATAAAGACTTATCTCCCTCAGTACAGAACAAGTCTTGCCTTGCCAAGGCTGGTTGTTAACTTACTATGAATGGCTTGTTAATGTGAGTTGTTGATAAATCGACAACGTGTAGTTTTTTTAACATTAATTGGTTCAAACTAACAGTTCTTTTATAATGTAATTTCTTGTGTTTGTATTCCCTAGCATTTATGTTTACAACTGATATCAGCTCGCTCTACTTTTCTGTCGCATTCCCTACTGCATACTGCAGGTCAAAGTGTTTGGTAGCGTTAAAGATCATAATTTGGGTACAAAACACCTGGAAACACTTCCCATTAAAAAGGTATTAGGGTGCTATTAAACTTTTTGATTTCGAAAACCACATCAATTATAATGGATAATAAATACACCGAATTTAATTGCTGTTACGACGGAAGCGGTGCACTTTCTTATTCTTAATTTAATTATTTGAGTTTAAACATGAGTCATTCAATTAATTATTAAATGAGGATGGTGTCACAGTAAATTTTCATTTTTACTTTTTCCTTTAGATATCGAGCATTAATGCTTAGATCACTCGTGTTTTTCTTGTATATAGAATTTATATTTTCCCATAAAAATATACTGAAAGTTGTGTAAATGCATAAATGCATGATATATGATGAAGCTCGAACTATTCTTCGACTTTTTAATGACTTCAAAGTATCTATGTATTATACGGACATGTCATTTTATGTATGACAAGATATGTATGTCGTGTTATAATGTGAAATTAAGAAATAAAAACATAACCATATAATTATAATTAAAGAATAAAATGTATAGACATTGACAAAATATCGAACAATTTAAATCATATGCTTAGCAAATTATATTTACTATTAGTTTTTTATAATAAAAACAAACAACTGAAAATATTTAATTTTTTATGATTTGATGTAAAACCTGAACAAGGTGAACTGCGACAAGGAAAGATGTTGCCGTGTAACAAACAGTGAGTACTGATGAATCTGAAAAGTGAAAGGCATTGAAATTTCAATATTATAATTGGTAATATCTATGGAGAGATGCGTTTTGAAAATTTGCCACATTTATTCGTAGCGTATGTGTCTGCTCTCTTATTCATTTCTTTGTGTTCTACTTTCCAAACATTTAATTTCTTAGTGTTTCTTTAAACTTTGTATGCATTAAAAAAATTTCCAATTATTCAATGGTTCCAGACAATGTATCTTGCAGTAAGTGATCGTCTAAGTGACAGCTAATCTATAAGAATATTTTTTTTACGACTTTATGCAACAGGAACTTACCTGTTTTTATTCAGTATAATAATATTTTTAATGAAATTTCCTGCATTCCGTATATTAAAAACTCCAAATAAAATCATAACATTTTGTATAATTAGCCACATCGCCAGATTATGCAAGAAGATAGTATCAAATATCGTGTTTGCCATTTATCTATGATGAGTAAGATAAAACCGTAAAAACAGTAAGGTTTTTAACAATTTCATGACAAGGCTTAACTGATAACATTTTGCCCATCAAATTAATTAAAATATGGATACACAAACAATCGGAAAGCTTGGGACTCTTTCTCAGGTAGGTTTTAGATGGCACCATTTTCTTGGCAATAATTCTTTTACTATCTTAACAGTTACTAAACTTAAGATAGTAATCCTTGCATCCAGTATTCAGCATCCTTGCAGAATATTACTTTCAGTTATCCATTTTACTATTTATTTGTCGACATTTAATAAGAGTCCAAACTCAAACTGATCTCATCCACTTGTACAGTTTACACGACACCATGAGTTCTAGTCAAAAGTCACATTAAATTGTTACTATATCCACCATTGTCTTCCATACCGATATAAACCACCAACAATATTAAACAAGAATTTTAAATAGTGTATCCAAACCTAGAATTTTCAGTGAGGCTCCACACTGCTGATGAGTAGTATCAATCTAAAGATCTATTTTATGAATATAAAGCAAGATAGATCCAATTAAATAATAAAGAAGTAAATAATATTTAAAGAATTAAAATATGTAATAGCCTAATACAAATACGTTACTGATACATACATATATTTACAAGCTTTACCATGAACAGGCATATATTAAACAGATAAGTAAACTGTACGAATATTAAATTTTTAGCACATATGTAAAAACGTCATCATTGCTACTTAAAGGAACATTTTATTCTTTCAATAATATTTTAAATGAACAATATTAGTTCAAGTTGTCCCTATTTTTAAATTAAAAGTCATATTGCGACGCTTTGTGTGAATACAACCCTGATGGCTGGCTTTTTTGTTGGTTTTATATGGCGTGCTTTGAAACAGCGAAATATGCAATATATTCGCTCAGTGACACGTACATAGTGTTATTGAAATTTCACTAACAGTACATCATTAAAGCAACATATTATATTAGCCAGCTAAATTATGTTATCGAGTCCGGAACTTGCTAATCAGTGCTCCACTGCTCAACAATAGGTCCTGATCTAATATTGATATCATTAACCAGTTACCCCACTTGTAGCAGTGAACTAAGTGTGTCAAGCATCCATCTCCGTAACGCAATTCAAATAATGTGGTTATAAAAGCGGACTTGCTGTTTTCAAGTTTATTAAAAGGAAATATAATTTGATTTGTTTACTGTGACTACCATCACTTTCCCCTATAAAAATATTGGCAGCTTCAGAAATACAATCTCTTCGAATAGCTATGGCTATGGCAGTAGTAGTGAATATTTCTCTTTCAGATTATTAAAACTATTGAGATTAAATACATGTATTATTGTTTTTTACAATTTGTTAGAATCTTCGTATCTAAGGAACTATCTAGGATTTATAATGTTTAGCCTAAAATTTTTTACTTTAAATTTATTAATGATAAAATCACTCAAAACCGACATAGGATTGTATCACAAGGAATCTAGTGAACCGTTCTATGATAATATGCCAGTTAGATGGAGTTTATTTGCAGCATGTCCGAGGCCAGCTTAGGAATAATTAGGTTAACCGAGCGAGCGACTGACAGGTAGTTACAGATGCTATCATGTAACAGTAAATTAAAAATATAAGGCGAAGTATTTACAGGTAGCTCGTGACTAACTATAGTTTAACGCAGGTTTAACAGACAAACATGAGACTCTAATACGTATATAGTTACAGTGAATATCAGATAAATATACAAGTAACTTGAAGGTATAGGTGAAGTTGTTGACACGTTTCTCGGACTAGTTAAAGCATATCCAAAGTTTACCTAGAAGTTTAGAGATTACAGATATTGTACAGGCGGATCAATATTGTCAACACACCACAGTACAGGTTCATATATCACTAAATACAAGGTGGAAAATTATATGATTCTTACTGTACAGGAAATTTAACATTCTACTTTATAAAGAACGATCTATTACATAAAGTTTATTGCAATCACATAATATACGTATATATATACTCCTGCAATTGTAATATTGACATGTTATATCTTGATAGATAGCGAAGACGTTGCGTACATATCGCGAAATGAACGTAATTTGAAAAGTATTTTTTTTTAATACGTATACACGTGCAATGAAAATATACGAAACGATAAAGCGACTTCCAGGTAGTATTATTACATAGTTTAGTTTAAAGGTACAGATCCCATAATATAACATATTTGCACAATTTCTTTTGAAATACAACTTTTTTAAATTGTTTAAACTTTTTTCACCACAGTCACTGTCCATAACATTTTGCAAGAAAAATTATTTATTATTCTTTAAAAACTAAAGCTGTACATCTTAGGAACTAGACTTTCGGGTAACTAAATTACTGCCATATTAGTCCTTACCATTTAATAAAACGTCAGTGTAAATGATTTGTTTAGGATTGCAAATATGATTAAAAGTCTTGTTTAACTGCAAATGAAACAAATTTAAAAAATAGTGTAGGAGGGTTTAGTAAATATAATTCTTATAAATCCGCAGATTTCTTAAGTCTACACCCACAAGAAAAAACACACACACCGGTTGCCCCGGGCAGTCGGACGGTGCAGACCTTCTTATCTGGTGCTCCATGCTTTTCAGCGTTCCAGTAGTAACGAGAGTGACTGTTTCGATTGTAAGTATCTATTACTTGAAAGTAATGTCTTTACGTTTGTGTTTCCAATGCAATAATGGTTTCCATTTTAAATTAGCTGAATTACAAGAATTTATTTGAAATCGTCAGCAGCGTCGTAAATCTAAGAATCGCAAAAACTGTAGAGTTAAAAATAAAAGATATAAACAACTGCAATAGGTCAGTAAAGATTTCGTCAATAAGATGCATCAATATTTCTTGGTACTAATGGAGGAGACCATTAGGTTGCATTTTTTTCCTATGAACACAATCTGGGTTTAAACAATCTTTAGAATTAAAAAAACAATGACTATGAAACTAAAAATTATTCGTTGAAATCTCCATTATATAAGAGCACGATATTGAAACCACGTCAGGGACAACTTTGACTGACTGACTGATGGTTGATTGGTGATGGAAGTGAAGCGAAAAGCAGGTGTTATTGTTTTCATGTCACGATGCTGTCATAACACAATAATGGCAGTCTTTTAACAATGCTTTAGGAAAAATAATTCCGTTACTTGAGGGCTAAGTTATAGATTCGTAATAGATAAGTATAAAGTTCTGTCTTAAAAGAGCAAAAACTTTAAGTTTTTGCAGTTAAAAACTAATATGATTTGTAATACTAAAGGATTCTTAGCACTGAGCTTTGAGTACGTTTGAAGGGGTTTATAAAAGCTTGTATATGAGGTATGCATTATATTTTAGTGCGTTACACTTATAGGCTATATTGTGCTAAAATAACTTTACAAACCCCTATTAAACCATATGAATTGAACCTTACGAATTATGAATGGAGAGGTAGTTTAAGGAAAATGCTGACGACCACCTTTAGAGGGACCGTTACCAACTCACCATCATCCCAGAAGTGGGATATTGGATATCAACATGAGAAGAACTGCTGGTTATCCGTATTATCTCTATTAAATAGGATAATATCGGAGGATCACACTCAAGATTCCCCACTACAGGTGATATGGTATAAAATACAAATAATTTCTTCAAAATATCAATTGGATAAACCTAATAAACAATCGGGAAGTTATATCTAAGCAGAAAGGTTCTGTACATTAAACGTGTGCTTTTCTTCATATATATGGAGCGTAAGGACACCTGATATAGAACTTTATTTGAATTCCATGAAATTGAAATAAATTGGCATACACAGCAACGTATACTATTTATACTTAACCTAATTGTAAACGTAAGATACTTCTCACAGTGTGGGGTACATACATGTAATAATATTCACTATATTACATTGAAACCATACATGACATAAGTATTAAAAAAAGCATCTATTTAAGTTCAAATCTAAATTAAAAGTGTTATATAAAGTGAGTGGTTCTGAAACAACCACAATGTAGATCTTTTCTTTGTAAGCACTGAATTTGAGTTAATGTTATTTTAGTACAGTATAAGACGTTATGTTTACGAAAGTCATATGTACGTAAACTAATATGAGCTACAAATATTATATTGCATTTAGCTCAATAATAAAATTGTAAAGCATTTGTAATAGTTATAAGATAATTTTATAGAACATGAGTATTTCAATACACCGGTGGTTTTTAAATTAAAAGGCCAATATATTTTTTATAGATTTAAAGGTAAAGGATTATTTTTTACGGGAAATAAATTATTTTATTTTATTATTCTCTCTCTCTCTCTCTCTCTCTCTCTCTCTCTCTCTCTCTCTCTCTCTCTCTCTCTCTCTCTCTCTCTTCTCTCTCTCTCATCTCTCTCTCTCTCTCTCTCTCTCTCTCTCTCTCTCTCTCTCTCTCTCTCTCCTCTCTCTCTCTCTCTCTCTCTCTCTCTCTCTCTCTCTTCTCTCTCTCCTCTCTCTCTCTCTCTCTCTCTCTCTCTCTGTCTAACCCTTAGCAGCATTCTCTTTAAAAGAAATCTGTATATTTATTGCTATTAAAAATAAATAAAACGGGACAATTATTTAAAGAAAGAAACCAATTTCGATTTTGCAATGATATCTACTGAGGTATTCGTATTATTTCTCTCTGAAACACTAAAAAAGCATAAAAATATAACGAATCATTATTAAATAAGTACTAACAGTATAGTATACCTGCTTCAATGTATAATAATTGTTTATAGTGAGCCGGTTCAAATACCTATATCTCCCCGGCTCATGTGTGTTTTTATATAGTGTGTGTGTGGTTTATTGGCTGCAGAGGCGACTGACCTTTTGAAGGCGTTTGGCCTTTCCGGAGAGTGGCGTAAAGACTCTGAGCTGTAGTGTACTAGTTAGGAGTAGCTCCTGTTTAAAATTTTGGTTTATTTAAGTATTTTGTAGCTTTGCCTTTTATTAAATTTTAGTACTTCTGGCTGTTAACTAAATGTTAAATTGGCTTTCAAATTATTTCTCTTACAATTTTATTAGTTTTCACCCTTTCTATTCAGCTTAAATTAATTTTCTGTCTCTCAGTGAGGATCAGTCCTAGGCTTATGTTACAGTTCTTTTTTTATTCTGCAGCCAATATTGTTTGTAATGTGTCACTTGTTATGTAGTTTTTGTAAACAATCCCAGAGAGACTGCTGAAGGTTCATTTTGCTAAATTTAAGCCTTTCTGAGAGATGTAACGTTCTTCGGGTCTTTTAGCCCATAACTCCCCCTTATAGCCTACTTGGTTAATTTAAGGCCTTCTGCCATCAAATTTTTAAATTTAGATTCCTGTTATTAGGCTGCTACTTTTGGCCATCAGTTTTTTTTCCTAATCATTAAATTTTTTTTTTACCAAGAGTAAAAACGCTTAATTTTTGTTCTGTGACAGAGAGGATTTTCATACTAACTTTCTTTGGGGTTGTTGTTTTGAGTTGGGAATTTTATTTTAAGTGCAGGATGCCCTCCTTCCCCTGCTTTTCACCAATTTTGAGCCTATTCTGTCAATAAATGCCTGTTTTAAAAATGTTTTAACCAAATTGTTACGTATGGTAGGCTACTGCGTTATACCTCGAATAAATTTCTTTATAACTTATTGTTTTAGTCTTTTAAATGGAATATCTTGTTTATTTATTGTTTTCTAATGTTACCAGCTTCTATATTAAGGTTTATTTTAATTTTTATCAGTAATTGATTGGTCTGTGATATTTTGAAATTTTGGTAATTTACTTAACTTAAAATTCTTGATAGATAATTTTTGGCAACTTTACTTTTATTAAAATCTATATTGTTTGGCAACTATTTATTAATAATTATTAACTTTAAAAGGGTACTAGGCTGAAACCTGGTTTCAGGGTCCAAGGGATGAGCTGTTTATCTCCTGTCATCTCTCCATCATGCGTGGTCGCAGAGAACCTTCACTTTGCGCTCTGCTGAGGGACGGCCACCATGATGGACATTTTTCTACCAGTCAACATCTGTGATACCCTGTGATATTGTTATTGTTGCCATTTATATAGTTTATATTTTGTTATTTAATTTTAAGTTAGTTTTAGATATTATTTAGTTATTTCTTGGATTTCATTAGGAGCCCGCCCTTAGCCGAAGGATACCGGGTGGAATTGGCATTTCTTGTTTCAAATTATGGCGTTTCCAATTTTTGTATGCAGGTGCACCTGACAAGAATTGTTCGAGGTATATACTACTGCAGGCACTTTTTATTTTTATTTTTAATATATATATATATATATATATATATACTTAATTATATTGACTGGATAGGCCTGTGTTTTCGTAGTAAATGAACCTGAGTATACTGACCACGGTTGTTTTTTTTTTTTTTTTTTTACCTAGTTTAATTTTGATCCGGCATCCCGTTCGCCACCATGGGCGCGCGTTTCCCTGTTGGTTTGCTGTGGGTGTGCGAGCGGCGATGTAAGGTTTCAATGGTTAGCAGAGCGTGGTTACCTGCTCTCTCAGCTGTCTCTCAGTTCTGGTTTTGTTTGTTGGTGTAGGTTAGTGTTAGGTAGAGGGAGGTTAGAGTACACATTTTTTTTTATTAGGAGCTCGCCCTAGCACAGGATACCGGTGGAATTGGTTTAGTGTCTTGCTTCCTGCAGACTTACCCTTTGCAGGGAGCAGGGGACTCTAAATTGCTTAACTGCTAAATTTACCTAACTGTACTCTACTTCTCCCCTATCAATGTGTTGTGTTGTTATATTTATTGCTTCTGTGTTTGTAGGTTGTGGTTAGTGTATATTTGCAGGGTATCCTTCTATTAGGTAGCAGGTATTAAGTTCTTCACTTTGGACCTCGTCAGTGTAAGCCCTTTGTGAGTTGAGTCCACTTAGTTTACTAAGTAATTGTTGCGTACGCTTTGTTGTATTTATTTTGTCTTAATTGTTTGGTATGGCGTTTTCCCTGGTGCCTGAACATCTGCGCAAGCCCGAGTTGGTTTTTGAGGTCCTGGCGAGAGGACAGAAGCCCGAGGGAGATGTGAGGGCATTAAGAGCTCAATTACGGGATTGTATAGCGTTGCACCGCAGCTGGAATGCAGAGTTCCAAATTAATACTGAATTTTGAGTATTGTAAAACCCGAATGGAAGAGTTAGAAGACGATATTAATTTTGAGTCACTTCCATGTCCGGGTCAGCAAAGGCTAGATTGGCATCTCAACTTTTACATTGGCGTGACAGAATAGTTTTACTTATGTCAGCTCCTAGTTTAGACTCTGATATTAAAAGTTGGGCCTTTTCGGCCAGTAACAAATTTAAAACAAGCCTTAGATGGTTTGAGTGAGGTGCGCTCGGTGAAAGAGAAGGGGGTACTATTTACCGCTGTCACTCCAACGGAGGTTCCCAATACCATTACCTTTGCTAACCGTCCACCGGCTCTTTCTTTCGAGCCTCCCAGAGTTACTATGTCTCCGATGGGTAGTGGCCCTCCTGAAGCGGACTGGTGAGGCATCATCTATAGTTGTGCCTTCCTTTTCTAGCTTTGGCAAATTGCCCCATCCTTTGGGGAGTGTTTTACAACACTTCCCCAGAGTTGATGGGCTTGACACTAATTTACTTATCCATTTCCTTCTGGAAGTTTTTAAGCTGAGAGAATTTCCTGGTATGACAGATGCCATGCTTATGCAGATTTTAGCGCAGTTTTTCCTTAAGGCCGCTTTTTGATCGCCTTCTAGACTGCCTTAAGAGAGGTGCCACTTTTGACCAGTTCCACGCCGAGATCTTGGAGTTCTTTGTACCTGCTCGGGTTAGGGAGCGCTTGCGGGTGGAACGCGTTTACCGTCCTCAGGCACCAGACGAGACGTTGAGCCATTTTGTCGGGGAGATACGGGATGTAGCCCGGGTGTTGCGCTTGAGCTTGAGCGAAACAGAGTTGGTGAGCCTTATTTTGGAGGGCATTAAACCTGAAGAACGCTCCCGTTTGATTTTTTGTAGCCGTCCCGCATCTTTTGCGGATTTGGACCGCCTCTCCATCATCTCTAGAGGGGTTCAGGATGCGGATGATCAAAGGGAGGCCATGTCGAGGCATCTTCCTCACTTGCCTCCGGGGCCGGTCCATGCTCCGGTGCGGTCACTTATCTGCTGGACTGCTTCACGCACACCTTTACCTATTATCTGTAGTGCCCAGATTCACATAAAAATTAATTATTTCTCTTGGGATTGGAGCTTTTTGGTGGCTAAGGACCTGACTTTTCCTTTCATCTTGGGAGCAGATTTTATCGGAAAAACTGGCATGATTTTGGATTTGGCCTCCAGTTCATGTTTTCTTTGCTTTCGCCAGGCGGGTGTTCGTTCCCTTTTCTGATGTCGAGTCTCGTGGGACTGCTGCCTTAGAGATGGAAGATAAGAGCTTGACTCCTCCTGACCAACTAGGACATCTTACGCCGAAAGAGGCTGAGGACATAAGGCAGATTTGTTCCAGTTTTCCTGAAGTCCTCACTGACAAACTGGGCACGACCAATCTCTTGGAATACGAGATTCGTCTTACAGACACCCGTCCTGTACGTTCCCATCCATATAAGCTTGCTCCGCCCAAGATGGAAATTCTGAGAAATATGATCGATGATTTTACTTAAGAGTGGGGTAATCGAGCCGTCTTGCTCAAATTTTTCCAGTCCAGCGTTTCTAGTGCCGAAACCTAATGGGAAGTCCAGATTGGTCCTGGATTATCGAAAGCTCAATGCTCAGATAGAAGTTGACTCCGTGCCTCTCCCCGATTTGCATTCTGCTTTCGACTGGTTTGGTAAGGCCAAGTATTTCTCCATTTTTGATCTTAATCAGGCATACCATCAGATTCCTCTAAAACACGAGTCTCGACCTCTCACTGCCTTTTGTGTGCCTTGGAATTTGTACCAGTTCACCCGAGTGCCAATGGGCTTGGCTGTGGGGGCCCAAACACTCACCAGACTCCTGGATTCTATCTTTCATGATGTCAAATTTAAGTTCGTGTTCAACTATCTGGATGACCTGCTTGTGTACAGTGAGAGTTATGAGGAGCACTTGACTCATCTGGAGGAAGTTCTAACTAGGCTGCGAGAGTCTGGCCTTACCGTCAATCCTGAAAAGGTGAGTTTTGCTCAGCCTGAAATATCGTTTCTGGGTCATCTTGTCTCTTCTCGAGGTGTTTGTATTGATCCAGAGAGAACCCAGGCAATCAGGGAGTTTCCTCCTCCTAAGGATGCCAAGGGGATTGCCCGTTTTGTGGGAATGATAAATTTTTATCGTCGTTTCATCCCCAATGTTGCTGAAGTGGCGGCCCCTCTGAACTCTCTTAGGAAAAAGGGTGCCAAGTTTGAGTGGGGTGAAGCGCAACAGACTGCTTTTGAGCAGCTGAAAGAGGCAGTGATGCAGCCTCCAGTCTTGGCTATGCCTGATTTCAGTCGTAGGTTCGTCTTGCAAACTGATGCTTCCTCCTTAGCCGTTGCTGCTGTTTTTATCCCAAGAAGTAGATGGTATCCGGCAGCCCATAGCTTATGCTTCACGCACGTTAACCCCTTGTGAGAAGAAGAGTTGTTCTGTTTATGAGCTGGAATGTTTGGCTGTCGTGTTTGGAATTAACAAGTTCAGGCGTTACCTAGAACATAAAGAATTTTTGTTGGAAACCGACAACCAGGCACTTTCTTGGCTCCTTGCCCACCCCCGTCAGCTCGGGAAGATTGGTCGCTGGGTAGTCCAAATTTCTGCCCTTAAGTTCACAGTGCAGCATGTGCGAGGCACCCAAAATATCATAGCGGACACTCTGTCACGCATGTATCACTTACCCAACGACCACCAGAATTTATCAGAGCCGCCATGTTGTGGCGTGCTCCTAGACTTTCCTCTGGCATTTTCGGACATTGTTCCACACCAACTTAAGGATCCCGAGCTGACTGCTATCATCAATGAGCTTAAAAACGGAGGTGCCCACCCTCCTTATTTTCTGTACCGAGGTGCTCTATGCTGCCGTGACAAGCAGCGGAGAAAACCTAAGTTAGTGCTGCCAAGCTTTCTTGTACCGATGGTCTTTCAGTATTTTCATTCTTCTCCTGTGGGTGGACATCTAGGAATTCATAAGACCATCGCGAAGATTAGGGATCAGTTCATCTGGAAAGGTATGGACCGGGATATTGCTGCTCGAGTACGTTCTTGTGAACTGTGCTCGCTAAGCAAACCCGCTCAAAATACCAAGTTGGGTCTTTTGTCATCTGAGGTGGCGGAAAAACCTTTGGAGAAGGTTTTCATTGACTATGTTGGGCCTCTCCCGCGTAGCAAGTCCGGAAATAAGTTCCTACTTGTTTGTGTGGATGCCTTCTCCAAGTTTGTTTGGTTGTTCCCATTGCGGAGTGCTACCGCGCAGCTCACGGTGCAAGCACTTCGTAACCATTTTTTTCAACACTTTGGAATCCCCGCCACCTTAGTTTCCGATAATGGTTCACAATTTGTCTCTAATATCTTTAAAAGAATGTGCTTTGGGCACGGAATCCGCCATGTGACTACTTCCCCATTCTATCCTCAGCCTTCTCACGCCGAACGGTTTAATCGCAATCTTCGATCTGCTCTCATTGCCTTTCATGCGGAAAATCAGACCACCTGGGATCAACAACTACCTTGGATCCAATTTGCCTTTAATACGGCCCAGCATGAAAGTCACAAGGCGGTACCTTTCGAGTTATTATTTGGCTTTCCGCCAAAACAACCCCTTGGCGAACCTTTGGAAAATTAGCGATCTTCTGCCACCTCCTGGTACTCCCGATGTGAAAGCCACTTGGGAGGCAGCCAGGCGGAATCTCATTCGGGCTAGGGAGTTAGTAAGGAGGAAGTACAACCGAGGTCGTATTGCCAATCCCTTCCAGGTGGGGGATCTAGTTTTACTGCAAGGCTCACCCAGTCAGTTCGGCTGTGGACAAAAGAGCTGCTAAACTTTGCTACAGGTGGACTGGTCCCCACCGCATCTTGAAGTTTCTGACTCCGGTGACTGCCCGACTGGGAGATCCTCAGTCCGAGAAGATTTTCAGGAAGGCGCACATATCCCATCTGAAGCCTTGCCGGAGTCATCCGTGATTTCTCTTTAGTCTGTGCGGAAGGGTTTTTAGGTCCAGAGGCCTGATCACCTCTGCTCCTTCTTCCTGATCAAGGTTCCTGTTTTCTTCTTTGTACCCACGCTACTCTTGGAGGGATTTCTTGCCTCCAACTGGATTTTCTTGGTTTTCCCTTCTGCAGACTTCAGGGTTTCCGGTTTATAATTCTTCAACCTTTGGGGGGAGAGGCATTTCGTTCGGTTCTTCTTTTTGAAGAAATTAACAGAGGGGAGATCCTCCTTTTGGGGGGGGAGTCTGAGCCGGTTCAATACCTATATCTCCCCGGCTCATGTGTGTTTTATATAGTGTGTGTGTGGTTTATTGGCTGCAGAGGCGACTGACCTTTTGAAGGCGTTTGGCCTTTCCGGAGAGTGGCGTAAAGACTCTGAGCTGTAGTGTACTAGTTAGGAGTAGCTCCTGTTTAAAATTTTGGTTTATTTAAGTATTTTGTAGCTTTGCCTTTTATTAAATTTTAGTACTTCTGGCTGTTAACTAAATGTTAAATTGGCTTTCAAATTATTTCTCTTACAATTTTATTAGTTTTCACCCTTTCTATTCAGCTTAAATTAATTTTCTGTCTCTCAGTGAGGATCAGTCAGTCCTAGGCTTATGTTACAGTTCTTTTTTTATTCTGCAGCCAATATTGTTTGTAATGTGTCACTTGTTATGTAGTTTTTGTAAACAATCCCAGAGAGACTGCTGAAGGTTCATTTTGCTAAATTTAAGCCTTTCTGAGAGATGTAACGTTCTTCGGGTCTTTTAGCCCATAACTCCCCCTTATAGCCTACTTGGTTAATTTAAGGCCTTCTGCCATCAAATTTTTAAATTTAGATTCCTGTTATTAGGCTGCTACTTTTGGCCATCAGTTTTTTTCCTAATCATTAAATTTTTTTTTTACCAAGAGTAAAACGCTTAATTTTTGTTCTGTGACAGAGGGGATTTTCATACTAACTTTCTTTGGGGTTGTTGTTTTGAGTTGGGAATTTTATTTTAAGTGCAGGATGCCCTTCCCCTGCTTTTCACCAATTTTGAGCCTATTCTGTCAATAAATGCCTGTTTTAAAAATGTTTTAACCAAATTGTTACGTATGGTAGGCTACTGCGTATACCTCGAATAAATTTCTTTATAACTTATTGTTTTAGTCTTTTAAATGGAATATCTTGTTTATTTATTGTTTTCTAATGTTACCAGCTTCTATATTAAGGTTTATTTTAATTTTTATCAGTAATTGATTGGTCTGTGATATTTTGAAATTTTGGTAATTTACTTAACTTAAAATTCTTGATAGATAATTTTTGGCAACTTTACTTTTATTAAAATCTATATTGTTTGGCAACTATTTATTAATAATTATTAACTTTAAAAGGGTACTAGGCTGAAACCTGGTTTCAGGGTCCAAGGGATGAGCTGTTTATCTCCTGTCATCTCTCCATCATGCGTGGTCGCAGAGAACCTTCACTTTGCGCTCTGCTGAGGGACGGCCACCATGATGGACATTTCTACCAGTCAACATCTGTGATACCCTGTGATATTGTTATTGTTGCCATTTATATAGTTTATATTTTGTTATTTAATTTTAAGTTAGTTTTAGATATTATTTAGTTATTTCTTGGATTTCATTAGGAGCCCGCCCTTAGCCGAAGGATACCGGGTGGAATTGGCATTTCTTGTTTCAAATTATGGCGTTTCCAATTTTTGTATGCAGGTGCACCTGACAAGAATTGTTCGAGGTATATACTACTACTGCAGGCACTTTTTATTTTTTATTTTTAATATATATATATATATACTTAATTATATTGACTGGATAGGCCTGTGTTTTCGTAGTAAATGAACCTGAGTATACTGACCACGGTGTTTTTTTTTTTTTTTTTTTTTTTACCTAGTTTAATTTTGATCCGGCATCCCGTTCGCCACCATGGGCGCGCGTTTCCCTGTTGGTTTGCTGTGGGTGTGCGAGCGGCGATGTAAGGTTTCAATAGTATGGGCGTCTCTAATGTCAAAACAGTGTAGTACATCTGATAGTGAAAGAAAGTGTTAGACAGGACCCAGGAGGATATGTAGTAAATATTTAGTGTATAAGTTGTGATAAGAGTACAAGTAATAGTACCTGATAGTGACGGAGAGTGTTGGGGAGGATCCAGGAGGATATCTAATCAATATTTACAGTATAAGTTGTGATGCAAGAACAAGTAAGGATATCTTATAGTTAAAGAAAGTGTTGGAAAGGATCCAGGAGGATATGTAGTCAATATTTACTGTATAAGTTGTGATGCAAGAACAAGTAAGGATATCTTACAGTGAAAGAAAGTGTTGGGAAGGATCCAGAAGGAAATGTAGTCAATATTTACTGTATAAGTTGTGATAAGAGTACAAGTAATAGTATCTGATAGTGACGGAGAGTGTGGGGAGGGATCCAGGAGGATATGTTGTCAATACTTACTGTACAAGTTGTGATAAGAGTATAAGTAAGAGTATCTGATAGTGAGGAAGTGTGTTGGGAAGGATCTAGGAGGATATGTAGTCAATATTTACTGTATAAGTTGTGATACGAGTAAATGTAAGAGCATTTGATAGTGACAAAGTGTGTTGGAAAGGATCCAGGAGGACCTGTAGTCAATATTTACTGGGCCTGTACCGCCCAAAGGTGCGGTAGTAAACATCACGCAAGTGGAAAACATTTCAGTTTATGTTACAGTGTGCGGTGGCAGGAAAATATCCTTTTACCGCTGTTATGGCACATGGTTTACATTTACTAATATTTATATAATAAGTTGTTCATTAACACGTGTACGAGTGTCAGATCTATACCTGATAATTAGGATCAGATGATCATCTGGCATAGAATATTGTAATAAATAATTAATTCTCTATCACAGAATAATCTAAATTTCTCAATATAAAATATATGCAATCTATAATTTATATAAATCAAAATAACACATTAAATATTAAATTATAAACATTTCTCCCTTGCTTTATTTTTTTGAGAAGTAGAGAGCCTAGTTCCATTATTTAATTGAACTAATTGGTATTTTTTTTAATGAATAGAAGTATTTTTCTAGATATTAAATATACTAAGCGTTATGAAAGTGTTGGTGGAGTTTAAAACACAAAGGCATTGAAAACCCTAAACATATATTTTTTATAAAAAATATAAATAAATTATACCTATTTAAATTATCCCGGTTATATTATTTTTCTCAGCTTATCAAACCTAAACCCAGCCTGTGAAAAAACCTTAATAAAAGTCACATTAAACGTCACCTAACAGTAAACTGTGAACTAATTAGAAATAAACGTCGACTTTCAGCCTTCTTATGGTATATATGGTTGAAATTTCAAACTGAAAATACATTATTATTTTTTATGATTAATTTGCAAAATACTGATAAAATAATCGTGTAATAATAAAAAAATTGGAATCTCCGTTTATCTGAAACCTTAAATACTTTTTATAACTAAGTATTAACTGCATTATTTTATATATACATAGACATACTGACCTGTAATAAAATATTCTCTTTGCATTTTTAACGGCGTATGTTTTTATTTAGTACAGAATAATTGTTTATGTTATTATTGTAACCACTTTTATTCAGTTATGTGGGTTTAAACATGTTCTTATTGAGTACGAAAGGCCTCAAAAAATTAAAAAACCTATATTATCGAGTATTTGGTTTAATTTAAAAACATTTTATAAATATAAGTATTTGTAAAACCTTGACGATAAAACAGTGTTAAAAGTCTTATAAAACATGGAACATCTTTTCCTACATTACAGTTAGTTAAATCTTTACACGTACTGTGATTGCCAATACAATATATATGGTATGAGGTATAGTAAATCGTTTTGCACTGATAAAATCAATAGATACATCATGTTATTTACTTTTTGAAGCTCATTATGTAGTTACTCTACAAATCCAAATTAAGGAAGCAAATTTTAATAATGATGAAAACTAGTGTTATGAACACGATCACCGAAGATTGATTATCACTTTTTAAATTGTAAGTTGTGACATATTAACATTCTGAGTACAGAAATTAATATTCTTTATACCTGTAAAAATGTCAATACAAGTAAAAACATATGAACCTAACAAAAGATTGGATACAGTAGACAATTTAATCAATATATACTGGATTTGTACCATCCCGAGGTGTAGCGGTGAACCTATCTTACGGAGAATTACATTTTCCTGTCGACGATCTATTGTCACTTCGTTTCCCCATAGTCACTGTGTTTTGTCAAATCTTTGATCATCTACGAGGCCGTAAATTATACGGACATAAAATTTTAATAATAAAGGACAAAAAAGACATTAAAAGACAATATCCCAAATGGAATGTGATCAAACCAGTTGTAAACAAACACTAGTCAGTAATTATTTTAAAGCGCACTGCAGTTTCGCAAAGGGTTTAACAGTCACGTCGTGAGTAATGACATAACGCTACGTGACAGTACAACAATTATTGCTTGGAAATAAAAGAGCCTTCACCAGTCCAACTGTAATGGTGATAAACTCTTAATCATTATAGTTTGTCTATAATACATTTTTCATTACAAAACCAGTCCAGTTTAAGGTTTGAAATCTAATATATTATAAACGAAAATGCATGTATTTTTATAACAGTGTAATTTTATAGTGCATTTATGTTCACATGTTATTATATTAAGGCTTAACAAACAATAATATTTTAGTCAGTAATGACGTTATTTTTGGACGATGAATCATAATGCTTCTTTATATACAATGATAGTTTATGTAAACCCTGAGAATATGATATAAGATAAAATTTGGGATACACGTTTTACGAATTTATAAATACATAGATCACTTGTCCATGTAAATCATTCTTCTGTTGCCAAGGTATTCTAACCTTCGCTTCTTGACAATATAATAATATTTAAGTTTTATCAAACACAACACAATTACTTGCTCCAGTAATTTTCCCTTAACGAGACCAATTAACTATATTGGTTTTCCCACCTTTGTAATAGGGCTTCTATTATATATCATTTCTTGTGCAATCAGATTTACTACGTATTTTGAGTATTAGTAAAGCAAGAAGATAATTTTGCAAAATAATAGTTTAGACGATTAAACTATGCTGACTGAACATTTCTTAGTTGTGATAATCAAAAATCAGTTGTCCAGTAATTAAAAAGCCTACATGAATTTATCACTTAACAGTGCGCTCTTAAAACAGGAATTGAGATCGAAAGGTTTACGA
Source organism: Homalodisca vitripennis (assembly GCF_021130785.1). Lineage (NCBI taxonomy): Eukaryota > Metazoa > Arthropoda > Insecta > Hemiptera > Cicadellidae > Homalodisca > Homalodisca vitripennis. The sequence goes on along the minus strand of NW_025776226.1, from coordinate 114,358 downwards.
GTGGACAAAGAACCATTGGTCTGACTTTTTCTACAGCGACCTCCAAGGTTTATTTTTATTGTAAAACATAATGATAATAGGCAAAATAAGCCTTAAAGAATTTTTTTTATTTACGAAGTAACTACTATTTTGCCAATTACAGCATGAAATAAATCATTTCTACACTTACTTATACATCTAGAGATTAGGTTTTAACAATAGCAATACAATTTGTTTAAATGATTGAGTTACCTTGTTTTTAATTTTTAATGTTATCTATGGTTAATATTTTCATATTTTAATTGAAGTTTTATTTAATTAAAAACATTTTTAAACTACGGGTAACTGAGTTCATATTTTAAATTGTATAAACGTTCTCATACACACTAAAACCATTTAATTGTATATTATTTAGTATAATTTTACCAATTTATAACATTTATATTCTGTACTAGCGGTTACCTGCGGTCGAGACGTTTATCTAAACGGCTCTGTGAGAAGAATATTAATGTAAAAAGACAAATATGATAGGTTATATTACAGTATTTAAACGTATAGTAAAAGTTAGACTACTTTGTATTTTATATCTGCACTGCTAGCAGTTATCCTATGCTTTTCTTGGAATTTAGTATGCTTTGTTCGAGTACAACCACTGCTAATACGAGTTTCCGCCGCCTATGTTGAGTTTGGCTTGTTTCCACCATCAAGAAAATGTGTCAACAATTGTATATTTATGGCCATTGAATTTACTCTGATATTTAAATTTTTCTTCCATATTTCATCTTATCTTGTTTCCAGATCAAAAATCTATGTATACATACACAGGGCATGGGAGTCTACTTCAGTAAAAAAACAAGATTGGTTTTATAAAATACTTTACGTTTGTATTGAAAGTCGTATAGTAATGTTATCTTTTTTCGAAATTTACAGTTACAGGGGACTATTTTTCTGAAACAGTTTCAATTTTCAGTTGTATTTCGAAGGAAGATTTATATGAAGATTTGAGAACGAGATATTGCCTGATCCAGAATGTAGATTTCTTGTTTGGCTTTTACAGCCCCGTCCGAGTTCTCTTTCGAATTCAACAAAATCCTTTCCTCCCTATATATTCATCACGAAACAAAATTTTTTGCATTGATTTAATAAACAATTGTAGGCCAATGAAACAATTAAATTTGAAAACAAATATTTAATTTAGTAATTTATCAGAGCTATAAAACTGTATATTACTTACTAACATCTCTTATGAAACGCAATGTGTTCTCTGATTGTTTTAATAATTATTAACTGTAGGCCAATGAGGAAATTAAAGTTTAAAAGAGATATATTGTACAATAAAGTTATATAAATACCAATAATGCTGTGTGATACTATTGCAGTTATGGAGTACATTGTAGAGATATAGCAGCAAGGTGTTTACGTAATAAACTACAATTTAAATCACACAAGAGACTTACTTAATATTAACATCCAAATATAGTATCTTGTACGTTTCTTAGCCTATTAAATAAACAGTAATTCCAGGCGCAGAATATAATAATATTGAAACACATTTCAGTATAGTAACAAGAGCTACAATACAATTTAATACTAAACAATAGAAGACATTTAAAGTCAGATCATAATTAAAAGCTCAAGATAAAAAGGACAAGCATTTTTATTAAAAATTAGTATAATATAACGTACAAAAATTTAGAATGCAACATTGAACTTAACGAGTAATAAATTAAACAAGGCATCAATCTTTAAAAGCAAAGTGATTTTAAATAAACAATTAAATTTACCACACTATCTCCTAAAATGAACTTTGGCCCTATAAAAAAATAAAAGTAAAATTTCCAATTATCGTAGTGGAGAAGGAGACTGAAATATCTTCCAGTGGCCCTCACTTACTTGCAGAAATGTTTATTATTTAATTTAAAAGGATATACCTATGATGTCCCTGTTATTCAATAATAAATTGTGTGCTAAGTTGAGAGTAGCAATTATATAAAATATTTGTAGGGCCAGTTCTCTCCATAATATTTGTCAATGGCGTTGGGTAATAACCATCGCACGGAAGAATGGTACGACAGACTGATGATACGGCTCTCTATTTCAGTGAAACTAAAAACCTGTCTGTACAAATCTAGAAATTCTTTTGTTGATCTTTAAAATTTCATTAATTATTTTAATCGACCAAATCTCTAAACAAATACATTCAAATCTAAAGCCTAATTACTTTACCTTACAGTGTGTGGATTCAGACATGCCATAATTTTGGCAGTCCTCCATATTGGTATAAGCTGACAGCTCAAATTTTTTTTTGAATGTATATTAATCGATATTTGAAAAGGAATGATCACATTAGCTGTTTGCGTTTAGTTTTCGCCAAACAATCCCAAGTTTTCTCTTATCTTTTAAGCTCGTTAGGCACAATAGTGCCCTACTGAGGTTCATATGATAGTGTATTATTAAGTAATAATTTCCACCTTTTATACCGACTAGTATTTTGGTGCACATAGGCAAACATCAGAAGGCGAGAATATTAAAAAAAGCAAAAACTAAAATTATTTATTGGCTCACATTAATTTCAGATATTCTGGCACAGGAAACTTCGAAAACTCACAACAGGTATTGAATATCTGTACATTCAAGTACCTACTTTGTATTGTATTTCAAAATGTACGATGTTTTCGCCGAGACATACAATGTGACTAGAGGCAGAGAGACCATTACAGAAGTGGGTAGCACAGAGCGGTTTTTAATGAATACTTGCCCTCAGAGGCACGTGTTGATTTCATTAACAAGTTGCTAAACTTGATTTAAAAACTCCCAACGCTTTTATATCGTCCAACACTTTTTTCATACGAGGGGAATTTTGACTTACGACTGAGAGACCAAGAAATAGAGAGATATTTACGCCTTAATGAGGCATGATTAGTGTTAAACTGCTTAGTCAGATGTGTTTCGAATAAAAAAAAAATCTAAATATTTCTTGCTACATATTTTCATCATTGTCTTTATCAAAAAAGAGCTTAACATCATTTATGTGTATCTCTGTTTTATCTTATAAATATCAAAAACAATGTTTAGTAATATTTTGGACATTTAAGCCAAACTTAAAGCAACGGAGATTAAGATTTAAACATATTTTTTTTTTATAAATACACAAATTGTGGAAGGAAGAATGTGTGAATGCCCTAAAATAATAGAAATTGCATTCACCTAACATCTCAGCATGTTGTTCCTAACTAAGCAGCACATAAAACTTAAAAATGTTTATTAATGTTTGGCAATTGCCACAGATTAATTTTTATATCTAAGAGTCTTAAAAAGTTACTATTTGTAACGTGGAACCCATCGAAGTTTGTTTATTATTTTATAGATTGTATATTGAAGAACTGATGAGGCTGGACTACTTGGAGCAGTCTCTTTCTTGAATAGTTGAAGAAAGCCTAGTTTCTACTAGTCATCCTTGGTATTCTTAAGTTGTATCGACCAATTATTAAATGAGTGTATGGGTGTAAATTTAAAAGAATGTATTTTAGACACTAGTAAGGATAGCCACTAATGTGTTTCGAATTTGTTAGGGTGTGTTAGATAGGGGTCATAACAATATTGTATGTTGAGCTGTTTGCGTGATACAAAGTTAATAAAATAACAAAACTACCAGAGATTACACATATTTTCCATCAAAATTACAATGTAAATAGTAATAATATCATCTTTCAACGGAACATGTTATTTTTACGCCATATCTTCAAGAGTTAGTTTTCTTATGAAATTGGAATTTGTATCTCGAATAATTAATGGAATATGACCTCTTTGGCGTAGACATGCTCACTGTCATACAAAAAAAAAACATGAGAAGATGACTCTTACCACAGATGGCCAATTCGATTCTTGCGCTTTTTGCTTATTGAGAGGATTTGGTGCTAATATACCGAATTTTTTAAGAACATTTAAAACTTCTCTATGAAGTGTTTGAGCGTTTTGAAAATGCAGGAGTACTCCCAATTATGAAAAACTCACTTTTGTACAAAGGAGTTGAAATACCATAGTCAATATGGTAAGTTGCGAATATTTTCACGTGCCCCGAAATTAACATCGTAAAGTAGTTTTCATTCCTGTACATGTGCTATAGTCGGAGGGATGAAAAGAAATCAATAATGTGAACTCTAGAACCCCAGACCGCATTCATTATATACTCTCCATAACTGCCAATAAGCCTAAAAGTAATATTAAAAAAACAAATCTAAGTAATATTAAATCTAAAGTTAATTAAGGGATCCTAATAATAAAAGTACAAGATGTTGGTCATGATATCTTTTTTCCTACCCCACCAACGAATTTCTTTTTAGTAATATAAGGAAAAATCAAATTACAGCTCTCATAGTCATCAGAATAGTGATACAGAGACAGAATCCAAGTCTTCATGAATAACCTACACAATGACTCTGTCCCGTAGGATTCAAATGTATCCCAATAACACGACTGAGATTAATACCAGCAGGGAATTCGTTATCATTCACATTCTTTCACTGATGAATATTTGTTTCGTTTAACCAACGCAGAAAATAATGTAGCCGTTTTCCTGAAACTCTATTCAACAAGAATGGTTTCCTTGTAGTTAATATGTGAACGTATCAAATATTATTTGTAAAACTATAGTGTCGTGTTTTATATAATGTAATGTGAAAATTATAGCATCAAGACGTAATTTTGAGCTGTTCCTTAAACTTTTGTTTGTGGGATGGAAAACTTCATTTTTGTCTGTCTGGCTGTGTATTCGTCTTTTTTTACACCATACCTCAAACACGTACTCTCCTATACACTTGAAATTATTCGTTAAGTGTTATATGTTAATAGAAGGGAGATATATGGTGGTGCATGTCACTTCATAGGATTTAGCTGAGCAAATATGATTACATTGATCTCATTGTTAACAATGATGGTAACGAAAAGTAGTAGAATAAATAACTACTTAATGAAGCTAAGTACAATGGTATTAGATATTAACACGTAAAAATCACCACATTTAGAGTTTTCAGTTGTGAGAAACATTAATAGTGTGAATTTCGATTTGATTTTAGCATAATGGTATGTTGTAATACTATCCCTAGTTCACTGGAAATTTTATTACGTATAAACACTAGTGTGACGTAAATATCAGTGAACAAAAATGAAACTCACTTTATATTTTGTATGGAACATTTATACATAGACAAGAATAAGTTCAATGATAGCGATTTTCCATTATGGGATACGGTTGGGTGTTATTGAAGTTTACATAATGCCTCAGTAGGAAAATTTCAACAAATTTATTTTGCAATATTTTTTTTTATATAAACTGCTCGAGAGCAATTAGAGAATGGAATGAGGTATATGTTTAAAATCTTACAATCAGCCTGGCGAAGCCTAACTGTATGGTGTATTTGTACCTTATGTATAAAGGATCACATTGATATATATGTAGTAAACCGACTAGTAGTTCCAACTATAGCTTAAAACGTAAAAACATCTTGAACTGTGTTTTTTCTCAATACCATATTTTGAGACTATACAAAATCTATTAGGAGCTGGTAAAAACTATTTAGTGTGATAAAACTTACGACAAATATAAAACAAGGCATTAAGTTGAATGTTTGGATACAAATGTATAGTTTTGCATGGACATTTTAGAAATCGTAAATATTTTTAAAATATTTTTAATTACAGTTTAACTATTTTTCCAAACCTTTCCCTATTTGTACATAACAATGGATAGATCTATTTATGGAACTTAATATTGAGTTTTTATGAAAAGTATAAAAAAATCCAAATTATTAATTTTGGAATATCGTTTAAATGAAAATACTTATATTAAATCAAAATATTTTTATTACTATAATAATGATAAACAACATAAAATAAGTTGTTTTATTATGCAAGTTGAACTACTTAATTTTCAGTTGCATGCCCATGAAAAACTTATATTGTTAAAAATAATAATAAGCATTTATTTTAAGTTTGTTATAAGTTTCATTATAATTCAAAGGTGTTGTTTTTGTCTTAAAGACCGTCTTTATTTTACCAATATTCCTGTTGTTCAATGTTAGATGTAGCTTTGAAATTATATATACAAGAGAGACTTTATTAAATATAAAGCTAAAGCGTCATGTTAGTGTACTTTAAAAATATTTACCAAGTATCCAGCCGACAGTTACGCTCCCAGGGGGACAGACCACAAAGAGTAAGAGGAAAGTCTAAATAAAACCATAGATCAAGTAGCATATTAATTAATAACGTCTCTATTAGTAGCACCTCATTTTACTAACGCAACGCCGAAAAGTTGATCTTGAGAGAAAAGGCGGCTTATTGAATTTTCTAAACATTGATATTTTTAGACTTAGTATTATTTTGTTGTGTGAAGTGCAATTTATTACGGTGACAAAAAATGTAGTAGTCACCATTGGTATTGTGTTATATTAATAACTACTTTAATTATTTCTTTACGAAATTAATGTTACAAAGTTTTATAGCTGTATTATAACGGAAAAATATAATATTGAAACGTCTCGGGTCTTGATTGATAACAGTGTCGGTTGACTTTAAAGGCAGAATGGCCTTATGCTTTTAATAATTTTGGACTCGATTAAGGTCATAATCTTACTTTCTAATAATCCGCCTTAGTTCATTATGAAACACCTTTTTAATAATAAACTATTATTTAGAATTATGTAAACGTTTCTTATCGTCGTCGCTGATTACTAACTAAGGCCTGAAAAATATATTAATATTTTTATTAATAATTTTATTTAGAGATCAATGTAACTACCTTTATGAGATATTCAAATCTTTTAAGAAAATCGCTTTAACAAATTTTAATGTACAACATTTGACATTATTGCACTTAATTTTGTTAAAATAAGACTACATACCTGTATTTATCAGACATTGTGAGTTAGTTTCAGACACAGGAATTCTGAAGATTTTCAATTTGGTTACAACAAGCCTAAGGAATAATTAATGAGATATAGAAATTATCGAATGCTATAATGCCTTCGAGTAAAATTCACTACCAGCCCATTTTATGTCCCGACATATTGCTTAAGAGTTGAAAATTTTATGAGATCAAAGAAATATTTTACATAATGATTTCGTTGCGTAAGTTACATATTTTTACTTTCTCTACACATTAATAAAACCATTGTGTTAGACATAAATAAAATATACTAGTTTTAAGATTGTATTACTTATTATGTATTGTGCAAACTTGATTGAGACAAATCATTTTGTTCTTGTTATGCAAAACCGACTTAGATGACATGGAACTTAAAAACTATGAATAATAAAGCAAGAACAAACTGGGAAAAATAAATGTTATTATCACCGAGGGATGGAGATATTCATATTTGTAGACCTTTTTCTACTGCGTCATTTCAAAAATTTTAAGTTAATAATATATGAATATTAGGCCTCAAAAAGGAATTGTACCTAAACCTAATGACAAATGTATGTTACTACCAATAGTACAGGTATGTTTGCATCCAAGAATCATACGTTTTTACTAAAGAGGCTAGTTAACTTTAAGACGAATACATATATTTACGTTTATAATAAAGTTATATAACAAACATTTATCCATATTTGGTTCAATAAAACGTAGATTTTCTATTTACACCGAACTGTCCCTGACTTGGCCAACGAGTAGCTAGCATTTTCGTACGTCACCACTCTTCGGTGAACTCAGATCGTATTGAATATTTTGCTTTCTCTCTCCTATAACAGTTTGTAGGTATGACTACGTAATTGTAGCCTTCCTTTAACATGCAGAAAAAATATATAAGTTACACTGGAAGGCACCGAGCGATATTAAAAAAATCTACTTTATAATGCTTTGTAAGAGCACAGCACATGTTCTAGTTTTAAGTGAGATCACAATCCTGGTTGTATGATATGAAATATCAATTACTATGAAAGTTGTTAAGAAAAAATGTGTTTTTCATAGTAATTGTAAAAGTGTAGAAGGAAATGTGTGTCTGATATAATTATGTACGGAATGGCATCCTTTACCACATGTTAGCCGATGTGGAGTTCTAGAGCCCTACTTTCTTAAAACCCCGCTCTGGGGCTCTATGAATTGTATGGTAAGTGTAATGTAGCTGTATTTCCAAAAAACTTTGTAACTGTACGTATAAATAATTTTCCATTGCTTATCAAACAAAATACATTTTTACAGTTTTGGTTTTAAATAGTGCAAAATACATACGATATAATAAAATACCAATTAAAAATCACGATCGTTGCAAACGCTTTAAGAAAATTATTGAAAAACTTATCGTGGGAATAACTATAATTAGAGCCATTTTTCGATATTCAGTTAAAGCGCTGATTTATACATGACACATTTATTTAACACTTCAAACAGTTAAAATTTCAATTTAAGTAAGTACTTAAATTGTTATAGAATGTTATTACTTAGTAATTTTTTATGTGGGTCACTTGCAATCGATTTCAAAGGATTCGACTTTATATTTTAAAGTTTATTACACAATGTTTAGGTGATTCGTGCTTAATTAAAGTTTAATTTATCTAATCTCTTTAAGTGTTGTAAAGTTCATGAGACACTTAGTGATACAACAAGCAATCTAGCTTGAGGGCTCGGTAAGAGATCTAAAGTATATGGAAATTTATATGGTATATATCCACATCAGGCACAAAAAGGCAACCTGCTTTGATTTCTTCTACTCCAGGCTCTTCTTAGAAGTGGCTATTCTCTGATTTGTAAGTAAAAGCATTCGGTTGTTTTAGGAATATCGTTCACAAGTTAACTATGGCCTATAATTTTAAAAACATGATGCACGTTTTAGCTAGTATATATATACTGAAGTATGTACAGTTAAATATTTCTACATAGTACTTTTGACTTACATTTTGGATTAATAATGGAACATGATCGTTATATTCAGCAGTCTTCGTTCCCTCAGCCCATAGAACAAACACGTATCAGATGGAACATTCATCACATTTATTTATACTTATAACTCCTTAGGAGCTATGACTATTTGTAAATTAGAGAATAGTTTCAAATTAAATTATAATTTGCTATATAATATAAATATATTTATATTCGGGTTTATGTTTTGTATCAATAAGTTTATTTAATAATGCGTTGCACAATATTTTAAAAGAAATTATTCTTATTATGAGTGAGTTTAACCCACAAAAAGTTCATTAATCGAAAACCAATTTCCGTTATGTAACCACGCAACCTATTTTTCCGTGAAATTGATAGAAAATGTCCTAAAAAAATTAAATCAATTACCAGCTACGATAATTTTGGAAGGGGTTAATATAGGATGGAATCAAAAGTGTTGAATATAAGAAACAATTATTATGTTTCAACATAAATTTTTTTGTGTAATAAATTTAAGTCAGACATGAAAACTAAATTAAAATTTAGGCCCATTCAATCTAATAAAGACCAAATTTTTCCACTAGAAATAGTGACTATAAGTCTCTTTATCTGGTATTCTGAAGCTAATATAGCTATTAATTTTCTTTCTAAAGGTGGTGTTAAGTGAATCAAGCTTTTCAATCTTTGATATGTACAAAATGTTGTTAAACAGTTTTGAAACTTACAATACATCGTCATTTTGCCCCCTATCCACACTAAAAATATTGCGGTTAACCATTTATACCTTTCTTAGGGAACATTTACTTTTAAGAAAAAGTGGTTATGAGAGCTTATGAATTGCGAATTGACCTTAGTTATTCAATAAAAATATGTTAGTTCTCGTAAGATATGGAACCACACTATACTGTTTGGTATAACACATTTTAAGCTATTCTCTGGACTTGGATTGCATTGTGATTTCTATTATAAATTTACGATAGTTGATATTTCATTGATATGAGAGGGAAGAATCAGCAGAATTACGTTTAAATCTCTCTAACCATTACTAATTGATTACTAATTTACCTCAACTGAAATTTGTACCACGTGTGAATTAATTAAACGACGGCGATTGGCGGAAATCGGCTTATATTATTTACTGATGGAATATCATTGTCTAATCATCTTTATTGTCAGATATATGGATAAAAAAAACTAGATCCATAGATGTTTTGAATACGTATATATATATATATATATATATATATATATATATATATATATGTATTCAAAACATCTATGGATCTAGTTTTTATGGATATATATAAAAGTCTACATTTTGCATTCAAACGTTTGTAAAAACCTGTAGTTTTCTGATCATGAATAGGTAATTTATCACAATGGCACTAATATTGTGTTTAGAACTTTTTTATTTTAACTAAAAATATATTTTTGATAGAAATATCCTTCAGGTTTAGTTAGAACTGTTTCTACACATCGGTTTGTTTCGTATCTTATAAAAATATTTTATTTATAACTTGGGTGAAAGTTCCTTAAGTATGTAAGTGACATTAATACTCTTCTTAGTATTTTACGAAAGAATTCATCTGCAAAGTATTACATAGGTTCAAAATAATTTAAACAACTACAAATGTCAATAAATAGGCTTACGAATAAATAGTTTGTATTTAACGGAGTGGTAATAAGCATAACACTGTTCAGTTTAAAAGTTCGTTCTGACGTTGCAAGCGACAGCTTTACAAATTCAAGGAATCCATAGCTAAATAGGATATTTGATTCAGTAAAATTGTTCATTGAAGGATGTTTCTTTACCCTCAGGATAAATACCTAAAGTCCTCAAATTGTTATTAAAATTGCTGCACAAGTTTCATAGACGTCACATAAAGAGTCCTATGGTCACGTGATCCAGTGATTATGTCTATATTTCACAATTTTTAAATTATGCGTTATTCAAATAAATAAATTATTTAATCAATTTATTTATTTGTTTTAAACAATAACTGTTTTAAACTTTAGATGGGAGATATGAAATAAAAATATCCCATTTTTAGTAATAATTTTAAAGAAGATGTAGGAATACTATATAAATACTATATAAGTGAAGTAATATTATATAGAGCCAACGAAGAAGTACTCTTAATGTTATTATAGATAAGTATAATTCAGTTTTTACGTAAGTTGTAGCCCTCAAATATCATTCAATAACTTAAAAGGTTCTACAGAGATCCAGTAATACAATCCACTTTGTATCATTCAGTTAATCCTACGGTGTTTTGTAGGTTGTGTTGTATATTTAGTGTTCAGTGATATACCTAAAATCCAAGATTGAAGACGTCAATAAGATATGGTAGAATTAACGTTGTTAAGGTTGACATTGCTTTGAGTCAAATTATACTCTGTCACGTTCACCTGCGAACGTAGGTCTATCTTTGTTTGTCACAAGGAGATATCGTTGTACTTCAAGTCAGAATAAAATTTTAAATTACGTTTTAGTTTTCTTTAATGCTAAAGCACTTATATAATTAAAATAGTTGTAAATGTTTCCATCGGCTATAAATGTTTAAAACATTTTCTGAGAATAATAGTGTTCTAATTATCCGTACAATCACAGATGTTGGATAAATTTCTGTTTCGGCCTTAACCTTACAAATTCTAATCAATAGCTTACAAATATTTGAGATTTTAACAATTCAGCCTCGTGATGATTTTTAAAAGGCCAAATCAAAAAATAATGTAAACAAAATTTTAGTTAAGATACCGGATGGGGTGATATCAGATACGTACATTCCTATGTAATTGTGAAAACGGAAAATCGGAAAACCATTTGTTGGCTAGCCATCGCTAATTCCCAATATTGTTTAACTCGTACAGAGTAAATTCTTTCTGAATTCTACAAGAATTCATTTGCAATTATTTTATTTCATTTCATCGGGGAAAACCTGCTATTATTTATTCAATATGAGAGAACACGCAGAAGCAGGTTCAAGCAGAACCAGCAACTTGATAGTGTTTGATTTATACTATAATCCAAAACACTTAAATGAGAATAATATCATTAGAAAAAAATACAGCAGATTAAAACAAGGTGTAAAAACTATTATATAAGGAGCAATGTCAATATCACTAGTGGTATGAATATGAAGTAACACTATAAATATACTTGAACATTATAAAACATAAATTTAGATAATTTTTTAATATTGTTCTTTTAACTTATGTGTGATTAAAGTTGTGAATTTGAATTTTAGTATAAAAGTTAAATAATATAATAAGAAACAGTTAATTTTACACACACACACACACACACACACACACACACACACACACACACACACACACACACACACATATATATATACATTTATATAAGTCTATATATAACTCAGTGCAGCTGTCCTCTAAACATTGCGTTAGGCAGCAGCACTGCAAGCGTTAGTCTGAATGTTTATTTGCATAAATCTTTAAATCCACAACAGACGTGGCATGCTTGCCAACACTCTAAAAATGACTTTAGGACTTGCAAAATATTATTTTTATAAGACTGTAATGGGGACAGTCAAAATATAAGAATTAAAAGAATTCTTTTACTATGTTTTTATTTGATTTATGTGATGCCCTTCAAGTTAATACCTGTCTTAAATCTTAAGTCCAGATAGGATTACAACATTTTAAGTCTCACATAAGTGGCTTCGCTGAGATTGCTTTTAATATTTTAATTCTATAGATTATTTAATTCTAGAGATGTCGAGTTGACGGATAACTAACCATACAGAAAAAAACGTCTAAGAATCATCAACGATGTTCATCCAAATTTTAAACCTTGATTATATTTTCATCTCAAATAGTTTTCTTAACTGTGCAATAAAAGGAAGATGCAGCACTAATATCTGATTTATTCAACAGCTAATCTCAGCAACGGCAACCGGTTGAGTTGTCCAAAATAAAACGTGACCGTGGATAAAATGCCTGTTCAAAAGTATGTGCCAACATAGCAGCGAAATATGGTCTCAAGGTTTTTTATGTCTGGTTCAAGTAGTACGTATCTGTGTAATGCGTTGAAGTCAAAACTATTACATTGTTAGTCTCACCAGACTACTGAAGAGCTACGTGGGCTGTAATACAAGTAAGAAAACATATATATGAACCAATCCCAACGTTACCGCTGAAAATTAGTTTTCCTTCATTGAGCTCGTTGACCAGTTGAAATAATTAGAAATACAATTTTATTTTACATAAATGTGCCTGAATTTTGCATGGCAGAAATACATTTTGATCGTTCATCTAGCGAATAAAAGCACCTGCATGCATTAAGAGTCATTTAATTGTAGCAGTAAACACTATAAATAAATAATGCGTGTTCTTGTTTCTTACTGTTATTGAGCTTTCTCTTAATACGTATACCACGTTTAAACGCCCTGCCTTAATACTATTAATTAAGGCACTATAGCGGTCTGATAGATCGGTATTTCCCTTCACTAAAATATCGGTTGGTCTCTTTGGTGCGTCAAAAGTGAACTATTTAAGATTTCGAAAGTATTAATATGAATAACAGAAACAGATGGAGAGGGAAACAAAATATGGAACACGGAAAAATGTATTAAGTAAATTGAAGGGGTGGTTTTGAAACAGTAAATACACAGAGATCATGTATTTTAGACAGTAATGTGATAGGAAAAACATGGAATTGTGTACCAACCTCTCCAAAGACGAGATTTTGGAGCCCTGAGCAAAGTGAGTACTTTTCAAGTCATTTAGCATGCAGGCGTCATTTAGCATGCAGGTTTTAACACAAACTCTTTGTAAAACATCACGGTGGGATAAAATATTAGACAGAAGTTGTTTGTTGGTAACTTCCCCAAGTTCAATCTTGTGGACGATAACAGCAATGTCGCAGCCCCAGTTTGTCACGATAATAGTCCCTCTCTTTGTTGTTGGATTTTTCTTTATTCAAGCCATCTCATGAAACAAATCGGGCACCTTATATTATGACATTTCATATATGTTTGTGCAAAATACGACATATACAGGGTGTCCCAAAATTACAGGACTAAACTTCACCAACTTGTTCCGGAGTTCAAACTAATCGAAAAATGTTATATAATTTATAGTCCTATCTTGCTTCGTTTACCTTAGATCGGCCATTTTGTTTTTTTACATACAATTAATTTTTATTTTTCATACGGGTTTACGGATTTTGTTGAAACTTGGCATAAATATAGACATAAGTTGTAAAAAAAATATTTTGTTTAAATCTTGTGTGTATGTTCAAAATGGCGGCCATTTAAAGTATTAAAACTTAGATAACTTGAAAACCAACCGCTTTTTAATGGCCGCAATTTTGAAAATACTCATAAGATTAAAAAAAAATATTTTTTTTACAACTTATGTTCATGTTTATAATATTTGTATAAAATTAATTGTATGTAAAAAACAAAATGGCCGATCTAAGGTAAACGAAGCAAGATAGGACTATACATTATATAACATTTTTCGATTAGTTTGAACTCCGGAAACAAGTTGGTGAAGTTTAGTCCTGTAATTTTGGGACACCCTGTATTTTATTGCACTTATAATAATTGATTTATTTATTTGGTAAATACGTTTCTGATTAATGAAGTGTATATTACAATTTTACTTACTGTAAATAAGATTCTAAATCTCATTAAAGCTATTGTCGATATATATATATAGTTAACATAATTATTCATACAAACGATTCATGATCAACAGTTGGCGACGCCAATTGTTTTGATACTTTAGTGCACTATATAATTGTTATTATTATGTGAAATTAAATACAGGTCATAATAATGTTGAAAACAAGTTACTGTCAACTGACTGCGTACAGGAAATTGCGGTCGTCACGTGAGACACAAGATGGAGACTTGATCAACAAACGAGAGTGGCAAAAGATGTTTAGTATTATGGCTAAAAGAATAATTCTATGTTATTTCTATTTTTGAGTAGCTAAATTAGAGAATAAATTTGAATTAAGTTTAAAATCAACCGCGAAGAAGTGCGTAATGGTTTGACAATGTAAAACCAAACGTTACGTTCCATTTCATTTCGGTTTGCCAAGAATGCTATTGTTAAGAATTCCATAGAAATACTCAAAGCAATTGTGTACAAGGCCACAATAACTTATTGTCAATACCGTACAACTTGCTTTCACGTACCTTATTGTATTGAATGTCACTAAGTGGCTACCAAGAGACCTATTCGACACTATTCAAAAGACACAGTTCTTTTCTTTAAGGTGAAAATAACTAGCAGCTTCCACTTAACATACCATGTTGTCAAGAATGTACCACGTTTTTACCTTTATTAATATAAGCACTGAAATTTCAGGCCATGCATATATACTCAGTATGACCTTCATTGTGATAACAGCGTGTATTATTAAAATATACATAGAAGAAGCCAAGATGCTTAAAGTTTTTTCATTGAATACACGAAGTACAATAAATTCTGAAATTAGGATAATTGTGTAAATTTATGACTTGTACTATTAAACTGTTGTGACGCATTATTTAGCTGTGAAAGGCTATCCAAACGACTACTGAATCCTAAATACTACAGTAAGATATTAAGATTTCAATATTGTTAACAAGCTAGTGTTACAAAAGTATATATTTATCGTTAAGATTATCAAGAAAATTATGTTAACGTAAACTCCCTTGTAAACTGTTGCCAGTACACGTGGAATAGTGTAACATTATTGAAAATAAGTCCGTTCGAAATTACTACATAATAATTTAAAACAATTATTTTATATTACTCTCCTTTTCTTTGTACTGAAGTATTGTAAATAATGGCTCCCTAAGACACGTTTGTCCTCATTCTCATGTTTATCCGTAACCCACGCTATAAATATACAATCTCAATGAAGCCAATAACCATGTGTGCAAAGATTTACAGCTTTGTTCATTAAAGTGGGTTTTATAAAAGTTACAATACTATTTTAATGCGTTAGTTTGTTTAAATCGATCACTAAGGACATATCTTCACACACACATAAACTCTACATTTCAGGAGCCAAACTTGTTTCCATCGTCAGATTTCAGCAACTACACTTACCGGATGATAAAATGGAGTTTAGCAAATATTTGTACGCTTTCTATTTCAGTGATAATAGGTTTAATAATTCATTGATCAAAAGGCCCTAAAGGAAGTAAAACGCTCCAAGAAAAGTTAATCAAGAGTAATAAATTTAAAAGTCTTACGGCCTTAATTTCTGTCATATATCGTTTTTGCCGCCACGATGTGTTTGCAGACGCAACTCGATGTATAATCTAATGTTCTATCTCTACACAGCCAATAAAAACCCTACCTTGTTACGTAACTTATCTCATTAAATAATGATAAATCTATGTAATGACAATCAGGACAGGACTTAAATATATCGTTCTTTTAACTATTTATGTCGTTACTACAAAAACAATTATATATTGACTTTTATCACCACGCATACGTTATATCATTTTATTATATCAAGAGAACATGAACAACTGTAAATTGATAAACCATAAATAAATATTAGGAATATGCCACACTTATGTCAAGTAACAGACGTTGCAAAAGTTGCATGAAAAATATGTTGCATCTTGAAATGGGCGGTATTACACTACCCTACCATAATTCTAGAAAATATATATATTAATATAACCCTTAAGTAAAACATCACGTACGTGTACTTAAGCACCAAATAGTATACTATGTTTTTGGAATATAATCGTATTCCTTTGTCATAGGTTTTCATAAAGACTAAATGTGTTAAAATTCATTCAAATGCAACTGAGTGGCGTGTACCGTTATCTATGTCAATGTTCCTAATTCTCCAGGAAACACGCATAATTTTACATCTATAGGTTAGTTCGTTACACATACACTCGGATAAGCAAACAGAAATAAAAAATCCCACACTCTCGTGAGATGGGCTACGCTAAAATTAGGCCTTCATTCCTCATTAAGTGAGGCTCTACCCGAGCGACACGGAAAGAAAACTTTGCTGATCTAGCAAGATTATTTTTTACTCGCTAGATCTCCTCCATCGTAAAAATATAAACAGAGTTGAAAGTTTTCAGTGCCATAATTAACAACCTTCACCAAATTCATCCCAGATTAAAACACATTTATAAATTTTATTTATCCATAATTTTATAAGTATCCATAATTATATAATACTAACATTCTGTTTCCTTTCTAATATGGTCAAATTATATTATGTTGAATTCCGATTTTATAACATTTAGTTAGTGTAAAAGGTTATTCTTTTTATATTTAAATGTTCCCATTACTATACTCATAGAGTCATTTATCGGTAAGAAACTAATGAGCTCCTTAAAAAAATGTGAACATTTAATTTTCAATAATTGGTTTTGTATATAAAAACTAGAATTCACATACTGTAGCGTTATCTTTAGAACTTCATGACTATAATCATAATACTCCCCATAGAGTGTAAAATTAAGTTACAGTTTAGTAAAGCTTCAATAATAGGGTTTTAATAAAATTAATCCATAACTTTGCCATGGTTACTTATATTTCATTATTAAGTTATTTGGTTTCATTTTGGAAGGAGCATAAAAGTTTCAGAGGGTCAAGTGTTTTATTACACGAAAGGAAAGGAACAATAGAATTAGTATTGATGCCTTCAATAAAAACTCCAAGTCTTATAAAACACAGTTTACTTAAAAAGAGAAATCCCCTGCTAAGTGTTCGAGTACATTGATTTCCAAGACTACAACCAATTCAGTGCTGAAATCCCTCTAATTACTTTAATTTCAATAAGAAAGGTTATCGTTTTTATTACAGACCATGTCACCTTACGATGTCAATTCGTCAACGTCATACATTATTCTACAAGTCAGATAATATCAGTCGACTAGCTTACGTTACACAGCGGAGTTTTATTAACGTCTTAGCAGGTAACAGTTGTTATATGTAGTACCTAATTACATTAGAGAATCGAGACTATCCCGTTTTAACTAAGGAAAATTACAATAAAATAATAATGTTTAAAAAAATATATATTATCAATTATGTTTTGGAAATTATCTATCTTATAGTTCTTTGAGAGTTAGTACACATTCAGGTATTATTTATAGCATGTGTCCGGTGTGAATATTTTGTATTGTTAAAGTTCCGATCTGCCTGTTAACTTTAGAAAAACTCTACATTAGAGCAGTAAAACTAAACAATTTACTACGTTTACATTGTTCATTTAAACCAATTGCTTTTACAAAAGTAGTTTTCATTCTTGAAGGAACTGAAGGTGATAAGACAACTATTCTAAGGGTTTGGATTAAACTCAGCAAATACAATAGGATTTATCTGTAACTTTGTTACTGAGTTTATAATCCAAGCAAGTCTCTTATAGTGCTTTAAATTACGATAAACTATCGTAAAATAATGTATTAATGTGAGACAGACAAACTTACAAATAGCGCCTACTAATGAGTTGTCGTAGCCAGGTTTAATTGTTCATCATCGGAATAAAATATAGCTTTATATTATAACTTCCATAATTTTATTTAGGAATCTATCATAGCACAAAACTTTCACTGAAAGTAAATTTTAATATTCATGAAAGTATTTCTCAAAATAACTGAGTAAGCTTTACTTACTCTACAACGGCTAAGACGTTATCGGAGCAAATATTCGCAAAACCTATCGAAGGATATTTGGATATAGTTCAAAAATAATTGTAACATAGTTATTATCAACTCTTTACGTGTTAGATTATTTAAAAATAACTTCACATTATTTTTTTGTTCAAAATTTGTATTTTTAAATCTGCAGTATTGGAACGTTTACCTAAAAGAGAAGAAACTTGTTTTACGCACGTTTGGTAAATGTTATTTATTGATCCAGAAGGGTAATTTATTTATGCAGTTACTAATGTTCATTGTATTATCATTCATCTAAAAGTATTTTCACTGTATTTTCGTATGCGCTACATTTAGATTGGTTTTGTGTGAATGTAATATTTGCTGGGCTATTGAGATTGTTATCAGCCAACTAATATTTAATCTTATTGGCATTATGTCCATATTTTTTGAATTAATATTACAAGGTAGGCTATTCATTGAATTATCGATAAGCATAAACCCACAACTTAATGTATCAAATATAGCAAAATAATACAAAATATAATAACCTATTGTCAATGAATCAATTGGCCTATGTAATTAAATTTCATAAAAAAGGATTTAATTGTATCGAAACAGATTTTTGTATTAAATTATTGGCTTTTATAGCATGGATGTTATAAATGAACATAAAGTGTAAGAAAAAAATAGTAAATTATGATGAATAGTTACAATTGTGAATAAAATGAAAACCCTCACTGAATAATAAAATCTATTTACGCTCTTCTTTGTACGACTAAAGAATATTTATCGAGTTAACCATAAATAGAGATGAGATCAGTGAGCGAGAATCGCCTCAGGAGTTTGTCACGGGTTGTCTCATTTTCTTCCTTTGTCATGGTATTACACCAAAAGTAAGGCAATTTGTTCTCCAAGCGTCAGAGTCGCCTTATATTTTAGTCCTTTGTACTACTAAAAATTTATTTATTAAGTTAGCGATAAAGAGAGATGAAATCAGAGAACATGAATCACCCCTGAAGTTAGGGGTTGTTAACTTTTTTCTTTGTCGCGTTATTACACAATTATATGGCAAACTGTTCCCAAATGTATGAGTAATAGAAGATTTTAGTCCTTAGTACACTAAGGAATATATTTATTTAGTTAGTTATAAAAAGAGATGAGATTAATGAGTGAGAGTCACCTAAAGGGTTTTTTCACGGATTGTTTCTTTTCTTCAATTAAATTTCCACGTTATTAAATCAACAGGATAAGATTTGGTTTCAAGTGTCTGAGTTATAAAAATATTGATAATTTGTGTGAAACACATTCCATAGATCAGAGTTGCATATGTATAGTTGTATGGTGCTCTTGCAGCTATAACATAAGTATATTACATTAAGCTACATTTAAAATATAGCCTAAGAGTGCTCTGTGGAGTTGGATGGTTTAATAACAATGATTGCCCTTTTTCTTTCAGATTTTGAGAAGTATTAGACTTAAGATCAACTTTCGTGGTAAAATGTTAATAAAAACTAAAAAAAAATAGTTTTTTTTTCTAAACTGCTGTGAAGTTTAGAATATGGACTAGATGTCAAAATTGTAGGGCTTTTCTAGCCTTCCTCTTTTATTTCATTATTTACTTTCTATTTGGTGATGAAGCGACCATTACGGTTCTATAATTATATTCCCCACTCCTTTTCTAAATTCAAAAATTCAAAACATATTGATAATATCAAATAACCAGTAATTCCTTAAAATATTCAATAAATAATTATTAAAAACTATTTCAATGTATGAAATGTTTTTCAAACCGAACGATTAGTTTTAGGATAAAATTGTATTAGTTTTCACAATAATATTCTACAGTACTTAAACTTTTTAAATAGTTTTCTCTTTAATTATGTACGTTAATTGTGTAGAACTTGTAAGTAATGTTTCAGAATATAAAATTTCTTTTACGCTTACATTATATAAACATTTTTATGAGATGCCATTCTAAAGTATACAATGTATCCATGAATTTATGACTCGATTAATAGAACATGGCGCGTTTTGTAATTAATTATAATAGCCGATTTCAAAACAGATATTTCCAGACAACAACGATAATCTGTCGATGCATTTAATACCCACAAACAAATAAAAGTTTGCTTTATTTCAGTATATGAAATTTTGAATAGGAAGCCCTCTCTGACTCTTAACCTAGGACCCAACGGCTTAAAGGTGACTTTCGAACGAAATAACAGCCAAGCTCGACGTTGCTTTACCGAGTTTTCTTGCAATAACTGCCTTGCCAGCACAACTGGCATTGACAAGTGTATATATTATATTCAATAAAAAAGCAAAACAGCTCTATGATGAGCTAATGTTCGCTTAACGATGAACCAAAGATACTTGTCCTATTTTAATAACAGTAGAGACCTTATTGGGTATTTATTCAAACCTGGAGGTTTAAATGTGTAAACATTAATCAGTGGCATTAAAATTAACATTTCATGGCACCTATTATTGAGTAAATATGGAGATATATATTTTTAAACGATATTAATGTTAATCTCTCTTCTTTGTGAAAAATATAAAAAACTAATAATAATTTTATTTCTAATATTAAACTCTAAAAATAAGCCCCTGGGTATGAGGAATATTGTCAAATGTACTTCGCACATACAAAAGACACATATAAAGTGTAAGAGCTTCCAAATTGATACCAAATACGAGTTTGCATATACGACAATACTCGTTAAAGACTTGAAATCTGGAAGGTCCCGACCATAGAACCTCCTGCTCCGTTATGTCTGGCCTCGGATAGTTTGTGATAGTTCATTACATAACTCATCGAGAAAGAAAACTACACATATTTCATCTATGGTGGGAGAGGACAGCTACATAATTGTGAGCTAGACTCAGTATTATATCATTTGAAATGTATACCAATTTCAGCATCAGGGAGATTGCAAAATATTATATAAGGACTATATATGGACTAAAACAAATTATCACAAATACATATTTTTATTGCAAATCCAATTTTCAAAACCCTTTCCTGCCCAGCATCACTGGTCCTAAATATATTTTGATACCAAACGAATTGTAATAATTATTAAAATATTTCCAATGATTCCTCACACACTATCATTCCTTAAATTTAGATTTGAAGTCCTACTACATCGTCTTAATCCCATTCACGTAAATATTGGTTTATTTTAATATTAATTAGAAAAAATCTAATATATTCAAACACTAGTATCTACTACATCGATTAGAAATTTTTAAAACACCACCCCTGTGTAGCCAACCTGCTATTTATTAAAGCTTAAAAATGATAAATGGGTTTTTCCGTAAAAAAAGGCATTTTAATGATTTAATTTCTCGAAACGATTTTTATAACAATACGCAATAAGTCATGATTAAGAAGGCATACATTTTCGCTATTATCTCCCATTTATACCTCCAAATACTCGTGAATGGGAGTTGTTATAAAATAATTAAATAATATTTTTAAAACCAATTTATTCGGCTCCTGGATTTACAGAATAGCTAGAAGAAACTAGGTTATGAAATGTGTACTTTTATAACCATCTTCCCAGTCACCAGCATCACACATAACAAGCGAACAGCTTCAAATATAAGAGGGGAAGTTCGCCAAGCACCAAGAGTCGCATCTCTTAAAGCTGACTAATTTAAATGGAGCGACGGAAAGATTTGTAATCCGATTTAAACTTATTTCATGTAATTTGTTCCTTTCATAGAAATTATCTTGATATGACTCTCATTTTCATGACTGATTTTCACAAGTTGTTTTCTTATTTCGATCATTACAATTAATTTAAAGATTTATCTTCAATATTCCTTTCATTTAATGTTTTATGACGTTCAATTCATGTAAGAATACTACATACCGTATATAATGTATACATGTGTTTTAGTCCGGTCAATTTGCCAAAAAATAGTGGTAACTTTGCATTAATTCCAGAAAGCTAAAAGTTTGCATAGATGTTAGGGACTCCATTGTTATGAAAAGTCCCCAACGATCCCATGTCTGCAAAATTTGTTATTTAAGGTCAAATTTCACAAAAATAGGTTTTTTTTAATTTTTTAGCACAACGGTTAGTTTTATGAAAAAATATGTTAAACAAAACTTATAGATTATGCAAGTATCTACAAAAATGATCCTTATACTCTTTTTCATAACACTAACCATTTTCGAGAAAAAACAATTACAAACTTTCTTACGCTGTATTGTCCATAATAAGCACGACTAAGCTGCCTATGATATCATTGGGCGTGTAATATAAGTAAAACTATAAGTCTGCGTGACTAATACATTCATATTGACCGATAATTCTGTGAATATGATATAAAAAAAAAGTAGTCCCTAATTTTAAGGGACCATGTGCCCTTTGAACATCTGCCTGTCATTTCATTGTTCGAGTGGCCGTTCCGTCTATTCTCTGTTAAAGTTTGTGCTGTACTCACTGTTGTTGAAAATATGTCGCAATAGTGTTTTATTTGCACTGAAATTTTATTCTCGAGTGAATGTGTTTATTGTTGATCGCGGCATGAAGACGTTACTTAATGCGAGTATTCAAAGGGGGAATCAATTACTGATTAATTGAAGAATGTAAATTCAGCGACAAATCATGTGCACTGTCGCAAAAAATACAATAGAAAGAGTAAAATTCCAGCAGCAAAACGGCAACATGAAGAGGAATCAGCTAGTACCTCTGAAAAAGTCCTCCTCCTACTAGAGAACATGTAAGTGAGTCATATTTTTCTTTTAAAAATTGTGGTTTATTTTGCGGCGACGAGTTGAGTGAGGAATAAAAAAAGAAGCAAGCATGGAAATCTTATCGTATAATTGTTAACGTTAGAACTCTTTCATTTAAAGACTCAGTTATGAAAGCAGCTCAATCTCGTTCTGATGACACCGCAAAAAACTATT
Source organism: Homalodisca vitripennis (assembly GCF_021130785.1). Classification (NCBI taxonomy): domain Eukaryota; kingdom Metazoa; phylum Arthropoda; class Insecta; order Hemiptera; family Cicadellidae; genus Homalodisca; species Homalodisca vitripennis. Next base: position 90,966 of record NW_025776226.1, on the reverse strand, counting down.
GTTGCTCGCATCGGGTTTGAACACGATACAGTTCCTGCTGAAGCTAAGTGACATAATGATTGCTTTGTATCATTTTTAAAGCCGACCACTGGAGGCTAAGTCGGCCGTTCTCAAAATGAAGCATTGTATCTCGCCATGGGAGAAATTTTTTCATATATTGAAAGTAGTGATGACTGCAAGTTTACGTTAGAAGAATTAGAAAATATTTGTAAAAACGTAAGTGTTGATAACAGAAAAATTGAATTACGATTGAAATTAAATTATGATAATAGAGTCATTATTACTCAGAAAGTAGGACAATTAACATTGTATGTTTTCTTGTTAATTATCAAGATACTATCAATCAAGATAGGAGTGAAGAAAACCTAAAGGCAAAGAAGAGCAATTGAAGGTCCTATCAACTGCGGCAGCAATTGTTCGGGAAGATTATCAATCGGTTCAATCATATACAGTTTTTACATGCTATGACTGGCTGTGTTGTGATATGTTTCGAAGGGGTATAACAACAATTTTAATAAATGTTTGACAAAAAAGTTTTATTACTTGTGCCCAAGCTTTCGAAGATATCAACTATTCACCAGAAACTCACTTTCTTCTGACTGTATATGGAGCTCCAAAACATTACTTGCCTAGACAAATTACGTTATTTATCTTTTGAAAAACAAACATGTAAGAAAAAACGTGCGCAATTGGCTTGCCTTCCTACAACCGCAGGTTCCGCTCACCAACGGTTTTATTGTTTATATTAATTACTAGGTTAATGTGTGGTTTGGTAATCAACTAGATCCACAAAAATGGGGTTGGAATCATGTCAATACTGCATTTGAACAACCCACACGCTTCTTCCACCTGTACCAAAAAACCTCCTTAATTCTGTTTTTTGCAAGTGCAAAAAGAGGTGTAACTTAAGATACGGCTGCAAAAAGTAGGCTTATTATGTTCACTAGCGTGCACTACTTGTCAAGGCCAATCGTGGTCAAATGTTGAATCTTCAACAGAAGAATGTTTTTACATGAACTTTCGCTGTTGTACAATTTACGTCTACGAGGAAGAAGAAGAAAAGAGAGAAAGAGAGTGAGAGAGAGAGAGGGAGAGAGAGAGAGGGAGAGAGAGAGAGAGAGAGAGTGAGTGAGAGAGAGAGGGAGAGAGAGAGAGAGAGGGAGAGAGAGAGGAGAGAGAGAGAGTGAGAGAGAGGAGAGAGAGAGGAGAGAGAGAGAGTGAGAGAGAGAGTGAGAGAGAGAGAGGGAGAGAGAGAGAGGGAGACAGAGAGGGAGAGAGAGAGAGGGAGAGAGAGAGGGAGACAGAGAGGGAGAGAGAGAGAGAGGGAGAGAGAGAGAGAGAGGGAGAGAGAGAGGAGAGAGAGAGAGAGAGAGAGAGGAGAGAGAGAGAGAGAGAGAGAGGAGAGAGAGAGGGAGAGAGAGAGGAGAGAGAGAGAGGAGAGAGAGAGAGAGAGAGAGAGAGGAGAGAGAGAGAGAGAGAGAGAGAGAGAGAGAGAGAGAGAGAGAGAGAGAGAGAGAGAGAGAGAGAGAGAAGAGAGAGAGAGAGAGAGAGAGAGAGAGAGAGAGAGAGAGAGAGAGAGAGAGAGAGGAGAGAGAGAGAGAGAGAGAGAGAGAGAGAGAGAGAGAGAGAGAGAGAGAGAGACACCAATTTGACACCAATTTTTTTATTTTACCTGCCCCGGTTTAGACCAAAGGTCCACTCTTCCACCGGGACAGGCACCAAAAGATTACAACACAGAACATAGGTCGTGGTCTTACAAACGTTTGACCTTACAAACATGATTTATACATTGTACAAGGAATAAATTGTTATTATATATCTAGTTAAATATATATATATATATATATTTATTTTTTTTAAATCAAAATATACTATCATGTTTCTTACGTAAATATAATTCCAACACTTCATTTCATTACATTGTAAATACAATCTACAAAACAAACACATAATATAAAGAAGAAAACAATTATAATCCAAATACACTTTAATCTATATTAACAACTCAAATATAGCCTTATTTTATTACACTGTTTATCTTAAGCATGATTTCATAATAACATTTTTATTTTCTAACCCTATTCACTATATTTTAAAAGCAATAAAACGTCTTATATTTTTCACAAATATTCTCTCATTTTGCTCTTCTTTTAATGTTCGTTCTAGTTTATTTAATAACCTAATTGATTGGACACGAAAAGATTTAGAATATATCACCGTTCTATGGATTGGAAATTGCAAAATATGATCACCAAATCTTGTTTGTCTCAAATGAACATCTTGCATTCTAACAAATTTTTCATACAAATATTCTGGCGTTTTATATTTCAAAGTCTTAAAAGCTAAACTCAATATACTTAACTCCCTCCGTTCTTTAATCTTTAGCCAATTCAACTCTTTATAATACCTAGTTACATGATCATCCAATCGTAGATTGAAAATATACCTAATGCAAGCATTTTGTGCAACTTGTAACCTATTACTTAGTTCGTCATTTATATCACAATATGCTGACATAGCATAATCAAAATGTGGGAAAATCAATGACATCACAAGCTGTTTTTTTGTATGAGTTGTTGGCTTGAAACATAAACGTTTGAATTGATACAAACTTTGGAAAACCTTTTTACAAACATAATTTACTTGCTCTTCCCATGACAAGTTACCCATAATTCTAAGTCCTAAATTTACAACTGAATTTTCAAACTTAACAATCTGCCCATTGATTTCTATAGGCGTAATATTGTCTTCACTAATAGTATTCAACAATCTAGAGGTTCCTAGTATTATCGGCTTACACTTCAATATATTTAATTGTAACCCATGATCACTACACCAAGAGAAAACATTAGTTAAATCTACGTTTAATTGATTAACAGCATCATTTATTTTATCAGGTGTACATTGAACATATAACTGTATGTCATCCGCATACAGCATAATATTACTAAAAATAACACATTCATTAATTCGATTAATGTACAAAGAAAACAATAATGACGACAAAGTTGAACCTTGTGGTACACCTAGAGGATTAAGTCTCCAGTCAGATTTCTTACCTTCGACAGTTCTAATTTGCTGTAGCCTCCCTTCCAAATACGACTCAAACCATTGAACAACATTATCACTAAAATTATAAGATTTAAGAATTGAAACTAACAACTTATGATTTACACAATCGAAGGCACGGCTAAAGTCAAGTAACATTAGTACAGTAAGGCACCCTCTATCCATCCCTAGTCTTACATCATCAGTTATTTTTACTAAAGCAGACTGTGTACTAAAATGTGTTCTATAACCTGACTGATATTTATTCAGTATATTATTGTCATTAACATACTCAATAACCTGCTTATACACCAATTTGTCTAATACCTTTCCCAAAACACATAATATATTTATAGGTCTATAATTCTTACATTCTATAGGATTTACAACTTTAGGTAATGGTAAAATCATTGACCTTTTCCACTGATCAGGATATTTAGCACACTGCAGAGAGAAGTTAAAAATATGCGAAATTACAGGTTTTATATTTTCAAACACCAACTTCACATCCCTCAATGAAATACCATCACTACCTACTGCATTGGAAGATATCTCATTTAACACTTCAGATATATCTTTATAACTAACATTTGAAAATTTCAGAAAAGTATGATTATTATCATCAACGTCTCTCAGAGCTTCATAATAATCTACTAAATCCCTATTAATTACATTATCTATACCACAAAAATAATTATTTAAATCATTTAAATCTACAACAGGTTCACTTAATTTATTACATTGCTTTCCCGCTCCTTGATTTTTTATAACTTTCCACACATCTTTGCTAGGCTTATCTACTCGTAACAACTTATCAAAGTACCTGTTTCTACCATCTCTAGTCAATCTCTTCACCCTATTTCTTATCAATCTATAAGATTCCCAAATAAATACATCTTTTGTTCTTATATATTGTTTATATAACCTATCTCTTTCTTTCATTTGAGTTTTAATTTCAGAATTAATCCATGGACATGGATTTCTATTTTTTGAAATGAATGAGAGAGAGAGAGAGAGAGAGAGATGAGAGAGAGAGAGAGAGAGAGAGAGAGGAGAGGAGAGAGAGAGAGAGAGAGAGAGAGAGAGAGAGGAGAGAGAGAGAGAGAGAGAGAGAGAGAGAGAAGAGAGAGAGAGAGAGGAGAGAGAGAGAGAGAGAGAGATGGAAGGGAAGAAGAGGAAATAATTAATTACGATGATGATGAATAAAATATGTTTACAATCAAATATTACGGAACTTGTCACTCGAGCTGTACTGATCGATAACACCCACACTGACAATAGTGCAACGACTGGAAAGAAGAAAAATTGCCAAACATTCATTAAATTCTACTGGAATAGACTGTGGAATAGGCCTACCGAAGAAATTACATACAAAATTGCACTAGGTACACTACCTCATAGGTGGCGTGAAAACGTGTTCATATTATAGACAATACAGCGTAAGAAAATGTTATCATGGTTTTTTCTCAAAAATGGTGTTATGAAAAAATGCATAAGGACTATTTTTTTTAGATAATTGAATGATCTACAATATTTGTCTGACATGTTTTTTCATTAAACTAACCGTTTCACTGAAAAATTCATAAAACCTATTGTTGTAAAATTTGACCTTGAATAAAAAAAATAGCAGATATGGGATCCATGGGGACTTTTCACAATTTCATAATAATGGAGTCCCTAACATCTATGCAAATTTTCAGCTTTCTGGGAATTTTTTCAAGGGTCAATGTCTAAATTGACTGGACTATTTAAGTAATGTATATTACATACATTGCAATTGGGTTTAGAATATGATATAATGGATTTAAATTGTAAGCAGTAGATTTATACGTTTCTTATGGTGCCAGTTTGCCTAGATAACGGAAGATTAATTTATAATAACAAAATATTTAAACATTAATTATATGGGATTACATTTACGGAATGGTATTCATTTCTAGTGTTTGTTATAAACTTTACGATTTCTAGGAATTTTTAGAGGCCCATATATGCCACTATATCAATTGTAATGAATAATGCGCTAAAGGAATTCGGTTTATATCATTAAAAATTTATTATTTGAATGGAATAGTAGTTTTTTTTACATGTAACTTCCTTGTAAAGAACATTTGGATATTTAAACCTAATTATAAAACGCCACACTGAATTTGGACTGATTGTTACGCGTAACAGTTCGAAGAAATCTGAATATGCTGTTTTAAAAACGTGTTTAAATAAGATTATTGTACAGGCCATATAGTACTGTCAATACACTTTTTAAAATAAGTATTATGTCAGGAATCTTAGTACATTTTTTTCAATGCTAAGTTTTCATATTTCCGTAACAAAATTACCTCACCTTACATGTTAGAAAAACTCGGGAAATTATTTGTAATCTTACTCTATAAATAAATATACAGTGAAGTTGAATCTACGATCAACATAAAACATTTTACAAACTTAGCCAGACTAAACGAAGATGAAAAATGAGCTCTTGTCTAGCATTGGCAAGTAAAAGATCCAAACATATAATTTTTACTCGAGCAACAGGTATGAAATAATTAAAGCAGTACTAAAAACTGGTATCATGGTATTCGATTGTAAATTGAGTATTATTAATTATTATTATCACGTTCACATACATAAAATGCCATCATAAAAACAACAGCAATCACTTTTTTCCAGTTAGTGATGTAACTATAAATTACAACATACAGATATTTTTATTATTGTTAATTGTGAATCTGTTATAGCAACTCCAGAATGTACAAAACGTGATACAGTGCAGTTTAAATTTTTTAACTGTATCATAAAAGTAATGTACCTTATACATAGAGAGAATAGAATTGTTCAAACAATAATACAAAATCTGTGTATCAATATACGTCCAAAATACTTTGTATTATGTTGTAAGTGTAAGTTTTATTTTACACGTCCTTCACTGATGGTGTAGGTTCTGATCTACCTACGCCATACCGATAGTTTTCTGGCGGGGTCACAGGGTTTACGAATTTTAGAACTTTTAGAAGAGGTACTTCAAGAACAATAATTATTTTTGAACGTGTATATAGAATTGTGTCTGCCTAATCCACTAAAGGTAAAATGTTCCTGATATTTGTAGCACTAACTCCCCATCTACTTTAAATTAATACTCTCTAAAGTTTACTCAAGGGGGGACATTTTTAAGATTGAGTAATATAGTTCTATTTCAAGCGCTTAGAGACAAACAAATTTCCTACTAATGTTCCAGTGTAGAATAGCCAGCAGCACATGTGTCAGGTTACTTTGAAAACTAAATTTAAATACCTTATATCTTGTGTATGCTTACTAAACAAGTTCTCCTAGCAGTATTAAAAGTTCAGTCTATATAGTAGATAATTTAATAAACTCACCATGATTTACAAGGGCATTTTTTATATATTTTTCCTTCCCAATCCTTCTCCCCTTAAAACTAAATTCAAGCAACGAAATGTTACGCAACTTTAAAAGAGATCCTTAGAATATTAAGAATAATTTCTGGCAATAAATTCATAGACTTAGAAATATTTAAAACTAAATATTTTATTATTATAATTATTCATTTTGCTTTTATTTACTAAATTGCATTTAATTTACAACCCATTAACGCTAAACAAAATTCATACATAACCATAATTATCAACTTTTAATAATACAATTAAAATACAAGTTTCAAAATCCTCATTAAATGTATAGATGAAAAATTCATTCTCTCTTTCAAGCATTTTGTTTTTGATTCCTGACATATTAATAATAATTAAAAGTAATATTATTTATGTGTTCTGTGTACCACAGGTGTACTGCTCTTAGTAATTCACCAATATTTACAGTGGGCCACTGGAACGGCTAAGAGAAGCAGTTCAAGAACTCAGAGATAACAATAACTCTATAAAGCACAAAAGGAAATTTCTCTCCGTAGTGGGCTTTTTCGGGTATTCTATCGGAAATTTGAAAGGAAATCCGTTAGGATGTCCCGTAACCATACGCATCTTTTATTATCTTATCGTACCAAACCTGTTAGTTTATTATATAAAACTTTTACTGGAGAAGTATTTTAAATCAGTGTATATATTTCCTATTGGAAATAAGCCAGTAAATGTATTTTAAATATAAATAAATCTATTATAAAGCTACCGAAAATGTTTGGATGTATAATACTTAATGACGAAAAACATAGTTGGTATTTGAAAATAAACTTGGCAATCATATTAGTTCAATATAAAAATAAAACATAGAAATACCTTTACTCTAAAATACCACCTAAAACTGCACTTGAATGAAAACAAAATATTTAAATCACTCTAGATTATTATAGAGTTCTGCGTTATCATTTCCCTTGTAATAAGCAGCTATTTGCTCTCCTAAACATTAATTTTCCTATGTAAATATTTTTTTCTTTATATAAACAATTTTTACCCATGAAAAATTTTTAAAAATCGCATCAGTGTCGTTCAATATTTATATTAACAGTCCTAAAATATTAAAGTTAACAATTTAATTTAATTATAAAATAGTGTTTCTGAAAAAATAATTACTAAACATGTTGAAGAATTTAAGAGCTTTTTGCAAAATAAACAGTTTGTTTTATACTAGAGAGTTCTATTTCAGGGCTCGATTACATCTTCCATCTGTCTATGCAATCTCGCTCCGCAATAGGTCATTTTCAGTACTAGTAATGAAATATGTTGTGACTGTGAGGATAGAATGTAATATGCCGAGGTATTTCTCGATATTTTGTATGTGCATGAATAATTATCAGCTGAAATCGTGTGATGCATATCAAATAGTATTATTAGTTTTTATTATATATGGCAACATTTATGAATGAAATCAATTCGATTACTTAGGTTTTACTTAAACCTTGAGAACGTGTGCATATATGGTACCAGAAATTAGTTTCGTTTGCTATTGTAGGACGCCATATGTATAATAGCTAAAGGAAAAAAAACGAAGGGTACTAACATAATCAACATGCCATTTGCTCCTTCAATAAAAGCATTTGACCATTGATCATAGCGAATGAGTCACAAAGTAATACACAAGACATTATTAAAGGAAATGTTTTATTCGATGATATTGTATCTGTTATAAGATACTGGTTAGGTACATTAATATTGATATATTTTAATAAAGAATGTTAGTAGGAATATATAGTAAAAAGTTAGTAGGAACTGAGAGCATACACTGTACTATGTAAACTTTTCAGATATTCATACCTTCGAAAATGATAACCGAAGTGAAAACGAAGCAAGCAAATTAGGCATATACACTTTTAGGGAATTACAGGTAAATAACTCGTAAGTATTATTAGTAAATCGGCACAGTCTGAAAAGTTATCTTATATGTTTATGAATGTATACCTATATTTACAACACTATATTTGAAACCATGTATGGTAAATGTAAGATATTTAGCACCAAAGTACTTATATAAAAGAATTAGGTACATTAAATATATTCTTTTACAGATAAACGGACAATCATATCATTTGTAAAAAAACAAATAATTACATTTATAAACCAGCCTGTGACTTTTCAAAATAATATGCTACCTTAGTTAAACTTTAAAACATGAACGAGTGATACTTTTTAGTTGGAAAAATTTGTATTAAGTATGGTGTGTAATACTAGAATATACATGCTCAAATACATTTAGTTTGTAAAACACATTTGTATACAGGTATAACGTGCTATATACAAAGGCAATCAATCACATGCACGCTCAGCTGTCCAATAACATCTGTTTGTATATACAAGGTGTCCAAAAAATCCCGGGTCGGTTATAATATTTAATTTCAATAAACATTGAATCGCAAAAATTACTTGCTCCGCCGGGAGTCGAACCCGGATCTCTCACTTGCCAGGTGAATGTGCTACCATTACACCACAGAGCGCTTACTTTTTCCGATTCAATTATTTTGCATTTGGCCGTATCTGTCACATATGTGTTTAAATAAGCAAACTAACATATGATCGGAAGACCAAATACCTGTCAAAATATTTAAAATAGAGCTACAAAACCTTACACAAAGTTACTGGACATAAAAATCTATTTTATCACAAACTCAGTGATCCGCTACTTCCTCAAGGGGACGGCCCGCTAGGAGTCAGAAGAAAATCTTAAATGTAAGCATAGGTTGATATGCATATAAAATAAAAGCCGTTCAAAGATGGCTTGAGTTTGCAACTTAGGTTAATGTAAAAAATACACTGATGAGCTTTTTGATCTTAACTTTACTAACTCAAAACTGTTTACAATTAATTATTGTTGTAGAATAATAAGTTTCATTATTTGCAATGTTTTAGGCATTAGAAGATTACTACTTACAGAGAGCCTTTTCACAACAGATGCTCGAAGTGTCCGCCTACTGTTGTTTGACAGTGAGATAATCGGTGATAAAAGGCCTCCACAGCGTGTTGTAGTCCTGTTTCCTCACGTTCCAAACAACCACTTTCTTCTAAGGTCCTGTTCCTCAATTCTTAGAAATCCTGTGGTTTTCTTTTATACACCCTATTTTTAAGCTAACCCAGAATAAGAAATCCAAAAGAGTTAACTCGGGGGAACGAGCGGGGGAGAACCATTCAATGGCACCTCTTCTTCCGATCCATCTTTGAGGGAACATAACATTTAAGTAATCGCTTACAATATTCCTGTAGTTCGGGGGTGCTCCGTCTTGTTGAAATCAGATTTGAACCAAGTTTTCACCAACAATATTTCAAAGAGCTGGTATAATACGGTTTCTGAGCATGTCTAGATAGAAATCTCTGTCTAAATTTCCGTTATAAAAACGGCCCCATAATTCTTCCACGTAATATGCCCAGACATTCAACTTTTGTGGGTGTTGCGTGTGACCCTTTATCTCCCAGTGTTTATTACTATCAGTCCAGTAACGGCAGTTGTGTTTGATTACATTGCCATTTAACATGAATGTAGCCTCTAGCTTGGTCATCATAATTTCACAAATCTCAAGACGCCTGTCAAAATCGTCTTCCTTTAGTTCTTGATGCAATGTAAAATTGTATGGCTTGAAACCACTTTTATGCCAAATTTTTTATACAGATCTTTTGGACATATCATGATTGCCTGCAGCCGATCTGAGCGTTTCATGAGGATTCTCATTGAATGACTGAAGAACTTCCACACTCGAATACTGATCGGTTGCACTTGGTGGACGACCACTTTTAGGGAGATCAGAGACAGTTCCATGAGTTACAAAACGGTCTATTGTTCTCGTAACTTTTGATTTTGATATTGAGTTTCGGTTTGGAAATGAGTCATTGAATAGGCGTTGAACTTCACTGTGAGACCGTGTTAAATCCCCCCAACCACGAATTATTAATATGGTAACTCTCTCACGTTCACTAAGTGCCATAACAAAGACAAAATAAAACTAAGTTGAAACAAATTAAAAGTAAACAAATGTTATGATCTGTCTTTACTAACGAGTAGAATGCCACTAATAACATCTAACTAAAGCAAGAATGGTTACTGCCTGCGGGAATACCCACTTTCAGTCACAAATAACTTTCTCTTTTTGGTTTATCATAACACATAACTTTTCCTTGTTTGTTTTATTTCCGATACCTCTCAGAAATAATGAAACTTATTATTCTACAACAACAATTAATAGCAAATAGTTTTGGACTTTTTGGACACCTTGTATATATCTCAATTCAACCAACATACATGTTCAGCTGTCCAAAAACGTTTAAGAATATATATATATTCTGTGTATATTTTAAAAGTGTACTTGAAAAGTTGTTAATTACAACGAAATATTGTACGAAAAAATTGTAGTTTTCTTTTGAAACTGCTCTAAGAGACTATATATATATATATATATATATATATATATATATATATATATATATATATATATACATGTATATACGTTAAGTTGTATAAATGGCAATAGCCTTATTTAATTTCAATAAACATTGAATCACAAAAAGTACTTTCTCCGCCGGGAGTCGAACCAGGATCTCTCACTTGCCGGGTGAATGTGCTACCATTACACCACAGAGCGCTTACTTTTTCCGATCCAATTATTTTGTATTTGGCCGTATCTGTCACATATGCGTTTAAATAAGCAAACGAACATATGGTCCGAAGAACAAATACCTGTCAAACGACTTTTATTTACGTTAAATTGTATAAATGGCAATAGCCTTATTTAATTTCAATAAACATTGAATCACAAAAAGTACTTGCTCCGCCGGGAGTCGAACCCGGATCTCTCACTTGCCGGGTGAATATGATACCGTTACACCACAGCGCGCTTAATTTTTCCGATTCAATTATTTTTTATTTGGCCGTATCTGTCACGTATGCGTATGCGAGAGAAGAGTGACTGGGGAATTTGCTGCTTCCACGTTTTAAGTTTTTTGCCCTGTAGAATAATTTACAACAAATTTCTTAAGTTCTTGGAACAATTACTAAGTTCAGTTGGATTCGCGTGACGACGGTTGATGGGACTTGCCCAGTGTTCAATCTTAAGTTCACCGAATGTTTTATTCCTTAACCTGGACGAGAATTTGCTACCATTATCTGTTAACAGGTAGAGAGGAGAGCAGTAACGGCTAAATATCTCTTATTTAAAAATTTTTAGAATTCAAGCTGTTTTTACTTGTAAGAAGGTGAAAGTTTTTACCTAACTGGGAAAAAATAATTTACCAGCAGAATACATTTTGTGGCATTGTGAAATCCATGGATATGGTAATATAAGAACAAATGCGACTACTGGCCAAGGTTGACGGTATCCCCATTCTTTCGTGGATTTGTTAGCTTTCTGGGTACTGTGTTTCGTGTAGTTACATATCATTGAAAGGCGGAGTTATCAGTGTACAACTTCCCAAATAGCCCAAATCACAGCCAAAGCCTCCTTTTCAACATTAAACTAACGGATTTACGTTGCTTGTAGTTTTTGGCTGGAATATTCTATTATATATTTTCTGTTGTCACTTAATTCCTTAAACGAAATCGCTCCTAATTCAATATCATTTGCACCAGTTTTTAAGTAAAGTTTTCTATTTGGATCATTATAGGCTAGTAGAGTTTAGTAAATTGGTCTATAATTAACTTTAAAACCCATTATTTAGGTAAATTTCTTCTTGAGCTATGGAGACTCCAGCAAAACCGCACTGTAGGTTTACGAGCCATTGTAGTTTGAAAGTATTCAGAGGATAGTAACACCAAATTATATATCCAATCAGTGTTCTGTATGGGTATAGCCGTTAGTTCGAAGCTAAAAAAGTGACGTGAATAATGTTATAAATATATTAAAATGTACCTTTTATACCGTCCCATTATTTACATGAATCCGAAGAAAGTTTCCCAAAACCGAAATAACTTGTAATGAATGTATCAGATTACTTGGTTTTATCTACAAATAAAAGCAGAATTTATACGTGGTGAGGTAAGAGGGAGAGAAAGAGAGAGAGAGAGAGAGAGAGAGACAGAGAGATAGAGAGAGAGAGAGAGAGAGAGAGAGAGAGAGAGAGAGAGAGACTCATATTTAAATTACATATAATCTAATAGTAATTACAGTGTATTATTATTTGTTAAATAGGAATGATTCATTATTATATTAAAGACTATTCTAAATAACCTTTTCTAATGTGACTTATAATAGAACGTTAAACATCTTTAATAACTAAGTTTAGTAGGAAATAACTTAACTTTTATATTTTTTGATTTATCAACAAATAAATATTAAAAGTAAATTATACATACAATATGTAAATGAATTCTAAAACTATAAATATTTTAAAAGTTAATAAGTTTAGGGACACTTATTTTGCAATAAGTCACACTCTTAGATTATATAACTTTTATTTATTGAAAATTCAAATTGCTCGACGATTAATTTTCAAATACTCCGTGTCATCATGAATTTACTTAAAACGCATAAAGGGATTATGTTTGAAGGAAAAATTTGTTAATTAATACTCAACGTAAAACATTAATATTACAAAGAAAAGAGATTTGTAGTGAAATTTATATTGCCTAATTATTGCATTACAGTGTAAATGGCAAAGCAGCATAGAAAAGAAAAGGAAGGAATTATTTACAAATCAAACAAGTCAGGTCAAACCATTGTTTAGGTCTTAGATTATTAAAGAATCTGATCATATTTGATCGGTGTGATATTCTAGCGTGGTAACATATATATTTACAAGGCATGATTTTGTGAAATTGACTGACACAAGACTTATTGAGGTGTAAAAGAGACTTGCAAAAGAGTTGTTGGATAGACGCACTCGGCTTTGTTACAAGCTTCAGATGTAACCATGATTTATTTATTTCACACTGTGTTTCCAACCGTACACACATTTTCACCGTATTCTACAAAATTTTAATGTCAATTTGCCTGTTTTTCTATTCATACTCTTTTGATACGGAATATGAATCTTTTTTACATTTCCCATTTTAAATGCAAAATTTATGTCATTGAACTACTACTACTCTCTTTCAATAAATAATGGGAACTATTAAAAGACGATGATTGTACCAACCCTTCGACTTTGATCTTAGGAACCCATGGGAACTGACCGTAGGAAGATACTTCACTTACGTTTTACCTAGACTTTCTTCTAAACATTGTAATACCATTAGAAAAATGCGATTATTTATAGGTTAAATCTTTTATATTCAACCAGATACCATAGCAAAATATAAAATTGTTAATTAGATACACGCTCTACTAACGTGAGAAATAATTTATGAATATAAAAAAATACAAAGCGTCCAACTAGATTAGGCGTAGGATTTTATTTCTAGGCAACCTGAGAAATAATTGTAGGATTCAAACAAAATTTAAGGTCGCATGCTATAAGTGCATGGATGTTGAATATTATTAATGATTTTCAATTGAATACATTAATAAATACTGCATTACAATTGTTTCTACATAATCCAGATTTTCCCACATCAAGAATTATATATTCCCTCTTCTTTCCTACTTTTTGTGCAAACATATAGTTACAGCTTTCTTTTTATTTGTTTTATAAATGTAGATAAGGAAAAAACCACGTAATTGGAACATGGAAATAGTATACAAAATTACAAACCTTGAAATATTTCAGAAATTTGTTGAAGCATAGTTCAATTCAGGCACAGTACGTGAAAGCAGTATGCTAAGAGAGTTGACTTGTAATCAACAGAGCGAACCACCTGTAGGCCTACGCTTTGTGTACACTGGTTCTCTGTGGGGAAATTGTTAAGCTTGGACATGTCTTCTGTACATACTCTGTGTAAGCTGACGGTTATTTAAATATTACTGTAGGACTGGAAGTAGACGTTTAGAGAACGATAATATACTGTAAATATTTGTATTAAACAAAACTATGCAATATTTATTGGAGTCTTTATAAAAACTCAATGCTTCTTTCTACACATAGTACTGCTTAATACAAAAATAAGCTTATAGAGTTCGATAAAACACGTTTAAACTGTGATCTTCAAACTTTTTTAGATTATAATGTTTAAGTAAAGTAATGTACGTGAGATATTTCTGTAGATAAACTTTTCCAACATTTATATAAACTGTGTGTGTGCAGTAATATAAAGGCATTGGTACTGGTTGGTAATTTTTATATACATGAGTTTAAGTGTTTACCAATCGATTTAAAGTATGATTATTCACGCCGGAAGTCATATAAATTTATTCTGCACTGTCGACCTTATGACTAAGTCTTATTGTTTAATTAAAATACTGAATTGGACGCTTCCAGTATTTCCATTAATTTTTTTCTCTCGGTTATCTTGTATGATTTTGCGCTGATAATTTTTTGTATTGTGGTAATAATATTTTGCTTATGTTTAGACTATTACAATTATTAACACACTTTAAGCGTTTGAAAGAATTATTTACAATAAATATTTCCCCATATATTCACGTTATAACTATATTCTACGCTAACAATTGCCACGTACTGATTTACAGTCGAACATTTTAATATTCGCAAGAATTTATTTTATTCTTAATTTAACTTCAACCAATTTTAAGTTTAACAAGGTAGGATTATTTCCTTTGTCTATTTCTTACCAACGGTGGAGAAGTATTTGTATTATGTGTGTATTTCTGTTTGCAACCGTATTCTCGTGGTTTAACTTGCAGGAGGCGCATTCTTTCCAATTGCCACACACCTTGGTGATGTATAATCAGCACATTTTATACAGAATCCAAATATGGGCTTTTTTCGTCATACGTACTGCCGTTACTCGATATATTACGTGTGCTATGTTTCAATAAGTTTCCTTATTTAGCTATAAATAAGTAAATTATTGATATTTATTTTAATATTATCTATGTTACAATTTATTTTATTAATATACAGACTATTACTACACCAAGTATTACAGACTAGCTAACCAACTTCACATCCAATAAATATAATCCAGATGTATATGTCCGGGATGTGTAAGTTCCGCCATGCATCTAATTTCTGTTTGTATTATGTATGTGTTCTGATGTAGACGGCAACAACGTAGGAAAATAACACCATCTATATTGGAACTAAACTCATGGAAATTCGAGCAAGCATATAATTATAAACCAATAAATGGATCATAATTATAGTACTATCTTGGGATTTACCGTATTTAAATGGAGTCTTTGTCCATTTGAAGTTCTATTTAATTTGAATAAATGTAATATTGTTAGTTTGTCTTGTTCAATTTTTAATGTAAATGAACACGTATAATTAGTTAAAAAGGATAATTAAAGGTTAGGCGAAACAGACATGTTTTGCAATGGAAGTCTGATCAAAATTTCATTTCAAATTCTCATAATAGTAATCGTGGAAGGTTAATATCAATAGCATGTTAAGAATTAGAGAGGTTTTCTTGGCTTCTTGTAAATCAAGACATTTTTTCTTTACTTTTTCATTAATAACACTGCAATTTGTTCTAGTTTAGCCATTTCTCAAGAATGAACATAATAACGATGACACAACTGTACTATATCGGGTATTTATTACCCCAAAGCTCAAAAATCAGATAATACATAATTATTATGTGTTTAAAAAATATTATATCAATTTACATAACACTGAAACGTGTGGTTTTTCTTACAAACACAACTACACAATAAAGCTCCAATAGTTTGCTCCGAACATGCCAACTGCTCTAAAAGCCGGAAACCGACAAAGAGAAACAACCAGACTGACGTTCTGTAAATTATGCGTTTTGATAGTATGTATATAATCAAATATCTGACATACTTTCTAGAATTGGTATATTTAGTACTTGAAAACTGGTTACACAAAATTTATTTTACAGTCCCAAAATATTTTTATTGTCTTAAGAAAAACGCATTTATTGCATAATTTTATTAAGGAAAATATATAATAGAGCTTAATAAAATAAGTAGACTAAATAAATCAATTAAATATTTTTACAGCAAAAATTATCTTAACTTGTATCATACCAATCTCATAACAACTAGATAACAACGTTCATTAAAATTTAATCTTAGTAAAACAACTATACAACAAAGCATAGCATTACGTCACCAGTTATTGTTAATCCATTACCGTAATAGGACATGTCAATGTGTTGGGTTAGGTAATTAACTTGTATCTTAAACAAACAGATATTGATACAGCATAACTAATGCACACAAACACATGTGATCTCGACCTTGGATTTGGTAATTGCGCTGTATATGCGTACTGATATTGTAATGATGTGAAAAGGACACATTGTATGAAAATGCTTTGCAATATTTTAATCACTGGAGCCATATTTAAAATGACAGATATGATTCCTTTTAATAATAACTCTCCCCTATATTCAAGATTTATAAAATAGTCGTCATAAATTCAACCCACTGTTCCTGTAGTATAGTTCCTCATTCTTCAAAATTTTAAAAATGTAAGCTGAAGATTTATTAAAAATATTAAGATTTTACTTTCTTAAGATTCCTTAATACTGCAATAAAAAATACGGGTATGTTACATATACTGGCAGTAATTCTTACTAACAAGTCCTTTAGTAACTATTGCGATAAAGATACTGTAATTGAAAACTTTCAGAATCAGAAATTCTTTATTTCTCTACAATCACCATTACAATAAGAATACAGAACCACATGGGACAAATCCTGTGCGTGGCTCTGCGTTCTATTAAAGCACAATGTGCTTACTATATAATAAATAAAGGGAGAGAAAGAAAAAAAAGTCATAGCAACTAAAAAATTAATTAAATTTAGAAATATATGTACAGTATTGGTTAAATTAAAAACCAGCTTAAATTAAGACTGCTACAGAATAATAGTAAATTATTACACCAAATATCGTAATTGGCTAGCCCTACAGAAATATTCTTCTTCGTTTTTTTGTTTTAAGAAATTTAGACCAGTTAGTATAAGAAAATATTTATACAATAAAAATATATTACAAATATAAAAGAGATTATAAACAGAATATAATAGTTCTAAATAATAAAAAACTTAATTTAAATTAATTATAAATAGGCTAAAAATGTAAAATCAAACTATATTCAATTAAAATTTGTAAAAATAATTTATGAGATGAAAAACTTTATCTTTGCAGATTATACACGCATATACAAGTGAAGGGCAGCTTTAGTGCCAGAGCGTATAGTGTCTGGCAACAAGGTAACACATTCAAACATACTCAGGGCAGATTAGCAGGGTTGTGCAATCAGCTCCTACCTGCACAAGCCAGACGGTGATTAGTTTTTATATAAACTAAGTGAAACCTTCACATAATCTATATGGAAAAGGCTCTACGTAGAAAATTTACAAAAGGTTTTGAACAATTGACAGATGTTACCATTCTGGGGACCTGCAGCCAACGTACTGTGCCTGTTTTGTGAAATGTTAGTGTGAATCCTCGAGGCACGATGAGTGAAAGTATAGACCGAAATAGATTTTATGTGTAGTTGCCCTACTGAAAGAATGTGTGTCTCCTTTTAAAGTCGAATATAGGAGTAGGTAGCATTTCGGTTTCTTAAACCCAGCTTTTATTACTTATTTATTTAAATGTAAAGCCTCCCCAAGCAACTATTGTGTACAACAGGATAGATTGCGCATAAGCAAAATATACCTGCTTGATTTCATTGTAGCCTAACTTATTATTTAACTCAGCTGAGAAAATGTATATATATTAAATTCCTAAGGTTTTTCTTCATTTCCTCGATGTGGCTATCAAATTTTAATTTCGAATTAAAAATTACTCCCAAATATTTATACTGGTCTACCCTTTTAGAGACGTTGCAGGTTCACATTCACATTAAATAATTTTATGCACTACAAAATTTATGTCATTCAAAAGTCCTTTAAGAATGATACTTTTACACTACGCTTCCAAAAATTTAAATGGCAGTCTAGAGATACTCCATCTAGAAATATAACTCTCACTTGCTCGTAGTACTTAATCTAGACAATTTTTCGATAAATGATGCTAAAGTCTGGTAGAATTGAGTGCATGGTCCATAGTCTTACCTGAAGTCAGTTTTTGTGGCTATTAGGCTACATGAAATTCCTCCTTATACACCCTATTGATCCAAGAATGTTAAAACTCCAAAATAGGCGTACTATAACATTGTGAGGGATAACAAAGAGTTCTGGGATATTACTGTTAGTTGATTAGAGAAACGTATATTTCAAAATTTTATCCAATCTACCTGTATTATATACTAGGAAACAATTAAAACACAATTATCACAATTAAAACAAAACTAACGCAATTAAAATTATAGACACATTGTTCTAGTTGTTGTTAAGAGATGTTGTATTGACTCTTGGAAAACCTGCCATACACGGCTATTTTAAATTGCGTGTGGGTTTGACTGAACTAATCAGTGAATTACATGTTTCTTTAACACATTCTGCCCATTTTTTACGTGCACTATGTAATTTAGCTGCATTGTTTGTACATTAGCAACGTTTAGAGCTATATAGATTTATTATTTACCGATGTAGTTAATTACACTTAGAAAAAGTTTGGTATAGAGCATTGTTATTGAATTAGATTGAACTATTTAAAGCACATTCACCCGGCAAGTGAGAGATCCGGGTTCGACTCCCGGCGGAGCAAGTACTTTTTGCGATTCAATGTTTATTGAAATTAAATAAGGCTATTGCCATTTATACTATTTAACGTAAATAGAAGTCGTTTTGACAGGTATTTGGTCTTCCGATCATATGTTAGTTTGCTTATTTAAACACATATGTGACAGATAAGGCCAAATACAAAATAATTGAATCGGAAAAAGTAAGCGCTCTGTGGTGTAATGGGAGCACATTCACCCGGCAAGTGAGAGATCCAGGTTCGACTCCCCGCGGAGCAAGTACTTTTTTGCGATTCAATGTTTATTGAAATTAAATAAGGCTACATTTAACTAATCACTGTATTGAATAGAAGAAAACAAAAACTATTTATCACTTCTATATTTCGGGGGATTTAATACCCCCGTCTTCAGGAAGTTTTAAATAAAAACGAATACAAAACTATAACATGTAAACTAGAATATATAAAACATAAATGTAAACACAGTGCATAACATTTGATAAAGTCTAGCTGACGTGAAATTTTTCTAATTCAATCTTGTTGGAACAGTTGATTTTTATAAAAGGTGGAAACAACTTGTAATTTATGCCAAATTTTGAATGTTATAGAATTATTTAAAAAGTTATCTTAAATTTAGACCAAATGGATTTTTTGTCTTCAACATAATTTGATGAGCTTGCTCCATGTATATATATATATATATTAGGTTTTAGAAATGATGCAGAATTATAAATAGTATGTTGTGTATAAAAATATTTGTTACTTTGAAATATTTGTCATACAGGACGATTCACGAAAGAATAAATACTGAGTGTCTTTGAATGAAACTAATGAAGTTATAAATGCTAAAGGCTACCTCATATAGGTTAAATATTGGGTTTAACATGGAAAACGTGATTTTTTTATACCACTTCATGACTTTTATTATGGTACAGTATTTAAAATATGTTTTTGTTTGAGAAAAATTAAATTCATTAGTGAATAGTTTAGTTGGTATTTGTATTCTCTATTCAAAGATCACACACCTGAGATAAGTTTTACTCTGAGCCTTTAAATCAGGTTATTGCTCACCACTGGCCGATTTATATCGTGTGAATGTCTAATATTTATTACATTTGTTTGAGAGAAGAGCAAAACCACGTCGATGAGTTTGTATTAATTGCAACATTGTTCTGTAAATGATATA
Source organism: Homalodisca vitripennis (assembly GCF_021130785.1). Classification (NCBI taxonomy): domain Eukaryota; kingdom Metazoa; phylum Arthropoda; class Insecta; order Hemiptera; family Cicadellidae; genus Homalodisca; species Homalodisca vitripennis. The sequence continues at coordinate 70,698 of NW_025776226.1, read as the reverse complement.
CTCAATCATTTGCCTCTGTTTTAATTTCGATCACCGTCCATATATGTCTCTTTCATTAAGTTCTCGAGTGTAAAAGAATTCAAATATAGTTATACTATTGTGTTACGAATGTTGAATTTCACTCCGTTTTCACTTTCTGCATAGTGCAGTAACTGAAATCTGCTGATTTAACGGACCTAACTCTTGAAATCTTTTGTCAACTCCGTCTCAAGTGTTCCATGTAAGTCGGCAACGATGAAGCTCAAAACAAACTCTAATAATCGTTTTGCTAGCACACACACCTAGACTGCAAAATCAAGTGCAATCTATATGAATAGGTGTGGTTTATTGTGATTTGGGATCGTGTACAAAACATGTATAGTGCAGAGTTTTGCACTTGATGAAACAATGACAGTACCTCTATGCTCCAATACACAGCGATATTTTGCTCCCTATTTATTCCAAGGGATAGGAAGTACCCGTCTTAACAATAACTATGTTGAAATGCTATATAAAGGTTTACCGTTAAACGTTTGTTCCAATGAATTATATCCAATAATATTTTCAATATTATTTTAGCAAAGTGCAATTTTTTTAAAGTAAATATGTATATATGAAAATAATAGTTTTCATTAAAAGGTTGGGCAACTAATGAAAATAAAATCACTGTTGGCCGACGTTATTCAACAATATTTGGGTATTCATACAAACCTATCAGCTCTGGTTCTCGTCAATAGCATTAAAAAATAAATAAAAGAAAAAGAAAACACCGCAATTGGAGGCTCGATTTTAAATAACTATTTAAGTTGCTGGACTCTAGATTAAGTGTCTTAATATTATTATTAAATTATATCACTGGCCACACTACTGGTAATAGTGGTCAGTAAACTCTGAAAAATGTTATTGTGAATTATACTTTGTAAATTATTGATGGAATAAATTATTATTATTATTACTAAAAGCAGATTTTTACAATTGAAGAGGAACCTCTCATCCCACAATTTCTGACAACAATGGAATTGTTGAAAGTTCTCTCAACTTGGATAAAATATTATTGTTCCGTTGTCACAGAAAGGGAAATTAAAAACTGAAATATCAGTTCATTTATTACTTTAAGTTCATCGATTGTATTAAATTTTCGATTGCTTTTTTTCATTATTTCAATATTTTTCTGTTCTGTAAAATTACTAATTAAAATATTTTCAAGCAGAATACTAGACCCTATTAGGTTCAAAACTTTTGTGTATTCTTTATTTATGGTATAAAGTATAAAGAAATAAAATTACGAATTACAATATTTTGCAGCAGGATACATGACTGTAATATGTTTAAAATGGTTATATACGCTTTATTTATAATAGAAATAAAAATATATCTTAATGAATATAATAATAAATCAAGACTATCTTAAGGTAGGCTGATAGTGAAAAGTTGTGAAAAAAGTTTTAATGTATTTTTTTAATTTCTTTTAAGAATCAAACACAGTACATATCTGAAACAATACATGCAAATTCAAACTCTGTGATACATTAAATCACTAAACCATTATTATTAGTTAAACAAACTTATAATATAGAATCAAACAGCAGACCAAGAAGCTCAAAATGTCATATACTAATAGTCTCAAACTAAGCAATAATATATGCAGAAATTAACAACAATAAAATCAATAAGATGGAAATTGAAAACGCTCTATTTATTATATGTATTTAAATTTCCATTACCATCCAGAAAATATCACTTAGTCAAGTTTTACGATTTTATAATCCAGCAGATCAATTGGATAAACTAATAATTCTTTTAAAAATACATTACCTTTCCAAGCAGCCCGAAAAGAAAAGAAAATATAGAAAAAGTTTATAGAAACTTATTATTTAGTCCTAAAAAACCAAACTTGACTGCTTTAAGTCTACGCTTTCCAGGAGCAGTAACAGGTCAAGGTTATATTTGGTTTGTTCATGAAAAGATTAATGAATTTAAAGTGATAATACTTGTTGCACCAAGGGTAAGACGATTAAGAATTGCGTACCTAATGAAATTTCATAAAACTCAAGCAGAATAAACGCAAAAAGTGATAAAATGCCACAACGTTACGGCAGGCAATCTGACTCTGGGACTCTGGTCTAAAGGCAGTTTCATTAAAACATTACACAACATACAGAATATACAATGTTTTGTATGTTTAATGCGCACTACAAAAACAACATCGAGCCATAAATAAGGTATTGAAGCTAACGATACAAAACAAGCACGATCATGAATGCTTGTATTTTTCGTTCTTGAGTTAAATATTTCGACTTCTTATGATAACCATTTATCAGATGTTGCCGTTTTGGCTACTAAGATTTTAAATACATATTACTGAAACATTTTAAATTTGATAGTCAGAAATTATATTATTTTATTCACGGGTATACTCCTTATATAGTTTTTATCATTTAAATATATAGACATTCTCTATTAATACACAGTTTGAAATTAATTGAACACTCTCTAAAAATAATTAATCAGCTGTAAATATTTTTAAAAACATGCGGTTTATGAATGGAATTTTAAGACTGAATGTATACATTTTTGTCAAAATCTTTAACATCCTTTAAATATATAATTTTAATTCGTTTATGAATATTTCTTCATCAATATTATTACCTTTCTTGTTCTAGGTTCTTTTTATGTTAACAGACATTTTAAAGAGCAGCAGTTTTTGAAGTGTCATCTTCTAAATAAATAAAAATTACGGTCTGGTAATTTTGCTCATGCATAATTAACGGAACTAAAGAGATAGGTGAGTTGTACCTCCTCACAATAACCGACCTAAAGATAGGTATGAATTTTTTGAAAACATAATCAGTGTAAAACAAAAGTAGATAATCCACAAATATTTAGCTCTCGGATTTAATTCCCAACCATAGTGTTTACACCTTGATCCCAAAAAGGCATTTAAAGAGGCCAGGCAAAATAAAATATAAAAAATATCTTGTTATGAAACATAAAAATTAAGCCCGAACATTATACTCGTTTTATAAAATCATGCACTTACCTAACTCCGTTCACGTGCAATGTTCTCATTTCACCAGTTAACTACTAAATTAGATAATTGTTTGCAATGGCAAAATAAATAATAACTGTAATACACAAAAAATATAAAGTAGGGAATCAACTAAATACACCATGATAGAAATAACACAGTTTCAAAATTCTTCATTATCCCTAGCATCTGATGAGTAAACACTTCAACCCTGAAATCATGTTTGAACTCGTTGCACAAGATTCGTAGAATTCACATAAAAAATCTAGCATTCACGTAATCCATTGCTTATGTCTATATTCCAAGAAATTTAAAGAAATTATAAATGGACTAAATTACAAAAACTTTTTTAATTTATATAGGAAATCATAACATAATATGAAGTAGATATTTAATGTAATCAAGACGATCAGGGCGTTATACAATTAATTGATAGAGCGAGTAAATATGTAGTCATCATTCATACCTTCTTAGAAGTCTGTTCAATGCCAAATCTATTACAAAATTCCACTTAAGTTATTTATTATCTATTTAAAAACGCAATAGTTTTAAACACAAAAAATACTTCACATCATTAAGCTAATTAAGGAAATTTCAAAACTGTAGTTTTTAAATTGTTAAAATAACTAGAAAATAATTCATTATTATTGCTATGCATGTTTAATCATTTTGTTCCCGTTTTATGTCTGGTAGGCTGAGGTTTATGTTTAGAATGGGGTACTGAAAATCTAAGATGTAAGGTGCGCAATGAGATTTGCTGGAATGTGCATCGTTAAGGTTGACATTGTTTCGAGGGAAATTACACTCTGTCACGTTCACCTGCGAACTTTACTCTGTCTTGTTGTTTATCACAAGTAAATATCATTCCAATCTCAGATAACATCAAATTATGCTGTTACCGTTTTAGTTTTATTTTCTCCTGCCACTATGTCTTCTAGCGCCTTTTTATCAACTTTTATCAGTGACAATCTTAAATGTTTAAATGTAAATTTTCCGTCAAGTGTTTGTACATAGCCATACAACCTTAAAATTCCTGTTCAAATGTTTAAAATTATTTGAGACTTGGTCATTTGATTTAGCTTGATCAAGCACAAAAAATAAATTAAATAAATAGTACTTATAGAGGCAGGAGTCTGGTGATGTTTCTGAATGAGATTATTTGATAAATATATTTTCGTGTTGTATCGTGATATTAGAAAATCATTAAAAAAATTTTAACAGCCACTTTTGCTCAATTTTCAAGAATTTTTAGGACAAATGCTTTATCTACTACTATAGAATCTAGGGATTTGTTCATTTACTTGTTGATTTTAAATGCAAAAGCGTATAACCTATACTCAACATGAAGTAAAAACATTAATTAAAGACCGTTTAATGTAGGATCATGAAGAACTATATTATTATTATAGAACAATATTATTGAAGTTTATATAATTCATATAACTCATTTTACAACCAATAATGATGTAAATAGCAGAATCGATAATTCAATCATTCAAACATGTATTCACGCAGTGATATTATAAATAAAAAACATCAAACATATTAACTATGAACTTCAAACAAACATGATCAAAAACAACTAAAACAATAGTATTTAATGCCTATGTATACTGTAACAGGAATAATGACAGTGTGTAAAGGAATATTTACTTTTCACAATCGAGTAGACCTTCTAAGACAACATAACAAAACCTCGTACTGTATCGACTCTCCCCTTTATTCTGTTTGATAAGATCCTCGCACAGGCCAGTGGCCCATGAGGACGGACAGAATAAGGCTTAAAAGGGGATCGGCCTCTCTTTAAAAAAAAAATTAATAAAAAAAAAAATAAAAAAATAAAATCCTCAAAAAAGTTGAGGTCCAGGTGGTCAGCAAAGTAGTTGCCGTGCCACTGTGGCCTACACTTCACATCTATCTATTAGCTTAGTAAGATGTAAGTTAAGCTATTTTAATATAAGTTTAGGAGTGTATTTGGCTTCAAATGTTTAAAAATGAATTATAATTTTAAATAATGCCAGTAATTATGTGTCGTTACAACTATAGCTCACAGAAAGTCAATAATTTTTTTGTCATGCCTGGGAACGAAATTAAAATTTTTATAGATTTTTTTATTTTATTTACTACAGTATAGACTCGTATACGGAGTCTCATGCGTTTTGATTTCCGATTAATGTGGAAATTAGTTGATACAAATAAAAAGAAGACAATAAGAATTAACTGATAACTGATAATGACTAATAACGATGTTCAAATTAGCGGATTCAATACAAACTCAAATATTCTCAGTTGCACTATCACAGTTATTGTCCACTACAATTTATGGTTTATTTTCTTTTTGCGGGATAAAAATATTTTTAATGTCGTTTAAATATCATATATAAAGTTCAATTGCAACGTTTTTAAATTCACACCAAATCAATAATAACCATAAGTTTCTTTCATTAAACTTAGACAGGTTTTCCGAATTGTAAGTTTTCATCTGAATTGTAAAAGACCCTCTGAAAAAGGTAGTATTTTTGGTCTTAAAAAAGTTATAAGTATAAATACAATAATTTTGCAAGTTAAACATAACGGTTGTTGGTTTTTAATCCAATATTAAAGTAGGGCGTTCTATATGTATTTATTTTATATAATTTCAAAAGTTAAAAATGTTAAATGAAAAAATGATATTTAGAGTTTTGTTAAGTACACAATTTATTGACAATTTTATACTGCAGTACAAATCATTCACGTCTTGCAAAAGTTTCATTAGTAGTCTATTTATGCTTTAACATATTCTATTGCCACCAACAGCTCTCAGTGTAATAATACTCGTATTCAGGATAAAGTATGCGTCATATTGATAAAGCATTTGATATTGTGATATATAAGTCAACAGTTTTTTGTTTTTAAATATAATCGATTTATCTTAAACATAGTCGTATGCTACATAATATAAATAAGTTTTAAGCTTTTGTAGACATATATAATAGCTAACAAATACTATTTTTTACAGAAATTTTAGGATACATCTTTCCGTACCTAGAGAAATGTACTTTACAACTAGTGGGTTGATATACCCCATTTTATCTACATCAAGTCTAGTTATATATAAGTAGTTAAAACATTAACAGCACATTTATATGCTGTTAATGTTTATCATGACAATGAGAAAAACTCAAATGTGCAACCGAAAATACATACATTGACGTAGGGCCCTGTTTATTACATGTGTTCTTGCATTCCTACCTAAGACATAGACGGTATTATATTTTAAAGTACTCTGTATTACATCACTCCCTGTATAATGTAAAAACTCAGCATATAAGTTCGGTGCCACAGTTGCGTTGTTGCTCCAACCAGGAAAATATATTCATATATAAGTCTCTGAAACCAAATTATATTTTAAAGTGTCTTCTTCCACTATATGATATTAATAGTGTAAGATTTTGATTTTTTGTTCCTAGGCATTTTTGTTGTTTTATTACCTATAGTTCTAAGGCCAGACCGGAAAAAATGTATAAGGTCTCAATCAGTCTATTTAAAGTATAACATTATCAGTAATATGTTTTATTTTATTTTATACTATGTCTGTACATTATATAGGCACACATTATATATAATACCGTTAGTCGTATTAGGTGAAGGAAGGCTGGAGGAGAAGCTATATAATTTCATATGAATTGTAAGTTCAGGTCTTTCACCTGTAATCCTGAAAGTTTTGCTGAGCAGTGGCAGAGTTAATTTACAGTAAACAAGCAGGAATGTGCTGATTCTGCTGAGACAGCGTCTGAGACAACGCTACTCACGGTGGAAGTCCATTGTTCTCAGAGCAGTCGTGAAGGGTTCTGAACGCGTTAAGCTCTCTTCATATGGGTCTCTCGTTCTCTCTCGTTCTAAATTGATCACCTTTAAATTTATACATAATAAACTTAAATTTTCTTATAAAATAATATATATATATATATAGTTTTATTCGGTTAACCGAGAGAGTTTTAACTATAAATACTTAAATAACCTGGGCTAGAGTGCATACACGCTTCTCAGATGAAAGCCGAGAACATTAGAAAAAATTAAATGTGGTAGAGGCCACAACAGTATAAGTTAAGTCAAAAAGATTACTTCAGTACAACATAGTACGTGTTTTGATTCTGGTTTTGGGAAATAACGGAGATCTTTTAAATTAAGTTCATTCAAACATTTCAAAATAACAACTTATAACATGTTTTTTGTGAAAAAGGTCATATTGTTGTTTTTCGGACTGTAATCTTAAAAAGAATGGTTCGAATGAGGCATGTTTGTGTCCCAGCCTCCTGTTTCCCTTACGACACAGTGGAAAAGTTATAGAAAATACTTAGGAAGCAAATCAGTTTCTAATAAATTAGTGTTTTTTTTAAATCACAACTTTTTTCGTTAAGGTGAATCTTGCAATAGCAATTAAATAGTATTTCTACCATTTTATTAATGGCATTAACCTTATCATTTATGGAACTTTAGTCAGACGTGGATAGTAAAATAGACTTATAATCTGCATTTCACTAAGGATCTTGTGAATTGTGAGTTTATTACGTTATACAATTTAAATAACAAAAAAATATATGTGTAACACTTTGGTGAACTTCAACTGAAAGTGTCAACACATTTGCACTGTGAGTTTTAATTTTAAGATTTAAGTTTTAATTATGGTTCCTAAAAAAATTATCATTATTTTCCGTATTAAAAAATTAATTTAAAATAAATCATTCCAATTTTCTTTTTCTTAAAAAACACCTTCCGTGGACTCCAAGCAATAATTATTAAATAAGATTGGCGAACTGGTTCAGGCGTTCTTAAATAATAATAATAATAATGTCGTCTTTATTTTCATCAAAGCGTTTCTCAGTTACATACAGAAAAAACGCTTTTCAGAACAACTATCGTCACATACAACATATACATGAAAATGAAATACAATTAAATAAAGAAAATCTATACATTAAGCAAATTCTACCTCATCTTATTCTTAAATGTAGCTATCAAACATTGTTTTACGTTTGGTGGGAGGTCGTTGTACAATTCGGGCCGAAGTAAGAGAAGCTCCTCCTTCCAACTCCAGCCTAACTTTGGGAAAGTTAAGAAGATTCCCATGGCGGGTTCTGCGCTGAGAGACCTCATCCCGAAATGAGAGCTTCTCACTAAGGTACTGAGGCTCCTGATTAACAAGAGCTTTGTGGACCATACAGCACGTCATGACACTGCAGACGGTCTCTACCGACATCATCCCAGCGGCATCTCTGTAAGGAGGGACATGCTCAAATCGATTTCAAATTAAAAAATGAAACGGATTGCAGAGTTTTGCAACTTTTGAATGCGATGCATGTCTTCTCCAGAAATGCTATTCCCGTAGGCTGGGAAATAGTAGGCGAAAACGGACAGGACTAGTGACTGCATGATACGTAGTTTCGCAGACTCAGGTAAAAGATCTCTAAAATCTGTAGAGTCCCTCAGTCTACTGAGTGCTCGTTGACAGGCACTCGTGACATGGTCAGAGAACGTGAGGCCGCTGTTAGCACAACGCCAAGAGTCCTCGCCCTATCAAATACAGCCAAACTCCTGGCCATCAAGCCTCACCATCACTCCTCTTTCACTGAGGGACTGTACAATGTTGGTGGTTCCGTATGCAACACAGTGCACCTGCTATGTTTAGTTTCACCCCATTTGCCATTGACCACCCCAATATTTTTTCAAGTTCAACATTGATCATATCAATGGCTGACACCATCTGCGATGGCTCATAAGACAAGTGCAGCTGCGAGTCGTCAGCATACAAATGAACTGTGTAATTTTGCACACAGCTTGGCATATCGGCTGGTGTACATATTGAACAGAATAGGCCCTAGGCAACTACCTTGAGGAATGCCTTGATACTTCACAAGCGGGGTTGACGTTTCACTCCCTAACCGCGTCACCTGCAGCCTGGAGTCTAAGTTTGACCTTATCCAATTGACTACGCTCAAGTCAAAGCCATAATAGCTCATCTTCGCTAAAAGCATCTCATGGTCCATTGAATCAAAGGCCTTAGAATAATCCAACATAACAGTGGAGTTATATTTACCCATGTCTTTGGCGTCAATAATATCACTGAAAAGATTTGTCAGGGCTGTACATGCACTATGATTGCGCCTGAAGCCCGATTGCAGCTTCGGTAAAATATCCGATGTTTTCATAAAACTGTCTATTTGTCGAATGGCAATCTTTTCCAGTATCTTAGACATGGCTGGGAGTATTTGAAATTGGCCTTAGCTGGTTTACCTGATTGGCAGCTTGCCCTTTCGGTATTGGCTGAACAATACTTGTTTTCCATGACTTTGGAAACACGCTGCCAACCAGTAAAACGCTTACCAGGTGTGTAATGGCTTTGACTGCGTAGGGCCTCACTGACTTGATCATGTCAATCGAAATCTTCATCGCTGCCCACAGCTTTAGATTTTATTTCATTCATTGCCGAAATAACGTCTCTTTTACTGACAGAGTAAAACTTAAATTTATCTCTAATTTCTTCTCGGCCATTGGTTGCAAAAAATTCCCCATACGCTTTTATCAATCTTCGGGCCAGCTCCCATGTTTATAAAGTATTCATTGATCTCATGCGCTTTTAAGTTCAGGTGGAATGTTCGAGCAATCCCTTGTTTGTACAATATCATTTTTCTTAAGACATGTCCAGAACTCCTTTGGATTTTTTGAAGAGGATAGCTTATCAGAAAAAAATCTCTTATTTGCCATTCTGATCATATTATTCAATCGGTTTCTTACTTCTTTGTACCTCTCCAGTCATCTATATGCCTGTCCTTCCAATATCTATTTCGCAACTTATTTTTAACCTTCGTCATCTTTCGGATGTCATCGTTTCGCATTGGGGCTCTTTCTTGGACACTTTCTTACATACTACAGGGGCATTTTTTGTCATATACTTTTCCTAATATTATTTGTTATCCATGCCTCCACCATATCGACGTTTTGTTCGTTCAATATACCATCCCAGTCACAAGCCGCTATCTCGCTTACAACTTTTTCTGGGTCAAAGCTGCTAAAATCTCTATATTTAATAAATTTGTGTTCTATTTTGTTCTTTGTAACCCCAACAATGCAATAAGTTAACTTGTGATCTGTAATGCTTACACCCCTATGATCCTTAATACTCGAGACATCCACGACGCCGTTCCTCTTGACCTCAACCGACCTCATAGTAGTTGAGATCAAATCACGCTTTTAATTGATTCTATGGGTAAAGTCAAAATATTTATGCAACTCATCTAGATAGATTTTAATAATTTAAAATTAAAGGCAGGCTGCTTGAATTTCAGCAGTAGCTATTAAAATAATAATTTTATTTTTCAGCTAAAAATAGATTTATAAAAACGTCTAGAGACTATTATCATTTCTAAAAACTAGCAGTTGGGTGCGGTTTTGCCCACAAATTCGTATGCTTTGCACGTATATGAGAACTTCTGGTTCGGTTAAATTATATTTCGATGCCAGTTTGCCTTTTTTTTCAAGAAAATCTGAAATAAAGTGTACAATACAATACACCCGAGATTTCTTAACCTTCAGTGATTTATACTGTTTATATGTATCAATAAGTGATATTACTAAATTTTATTTTTATTATATTTTATTATATAAGTGATAGTCATAAAACAATTACTAAAATTTTCAAGGTGATACGTGTTTTGTGCCTAATTATACAAATAAAAAAGCTATTAAGACTATTAAGTATAAATAATATTACTATGGCTTCAATGTAGCAAATATCTCTTTAAACGATGTTGACATTAAATCAATTTTTTAATTGATTCTATGGGTAACATCAAAATATTTATGCAACTCATCTAGATAGATTTTAATAATTTAAAAGCAGGCTGCTTGAATTTCAGCAGTAGCTATTTCCATAAGTATTTATAAACTTATTAACAGACCTCGTTTTATATAGGTCTTTGTCATGTTGCTACTAAGAAAATGTTCAGATCTAGTATAATATTGCATCGTAATGTCCGTATCTTGAATTATTAAATTAAAAGGTCCAAAGTTTATTTATATGTATCTCCCTTTATGGTTCCTCGTCAAAACTGGAGAATTAATGGCACAGTGTTTTATTCCCCAATAGTTTAATTGCATTCTTGTCACGAGTTCATTTTTACGGATTTCATCTCAATTTGAATTGTTTGCATAATGTTTTCATAACTATTATTAAAAAATATTAATAAATATAACTAACTTAAAATAAGAGTTTATTTTAAATGTTAAAATACCTCTTCCATTTTATAGTAAAATTGATAATTTTAAAATCAGGAATAACAATAATTTTATTTTTAAGCAAAAAAATGTCTTAAGAATGCAATATTTGTAAACTTAAAAAGCATAATTCCAGATTTACAAGGAACCTTTCATGAAATCTCTCTTATTCTTATGATAACCTGTTTAAACCTTTTTACAGCGAAGTAACAATTTAATTTACTTTATGTGGTGTCATTACTAGGAAAAGAAGCATTGCGGAGCGTAGATGGATTTGAATATGTAGAGTGAAGAAGTCACATACGTACGTTTTACAATGTTGACTGTCTGATATTAGCTTACGTTCCATCTTATATTTGATATGCAGGTTATAACAAAATTTATATTTTGAGTTTGTTCAACACGGAGAAAATAATTTTCTTAACTTTTTGTTGTTTGTTCGAAATATAAATTGTATAAACTGTTATAAATTGGGTAATTCTAATATGGAATAGGATAAAATAAATAGGTAGAATAAAAATGGTTTCGTTTAATTGGTTAAATATGATACATGTGAAGATTTCAGTTGTGAGACAAGTGCACTTCATAATAATTTGATTGAAATATTTATCATCGTATTTTATAAAAAGAGACTGCCCATTTGCCCATTACTAAAAAAACTGGATGTGGAAATGTAGACGAGACCGAGGAGGTGGAGTAGTAATACAATACAGAGATCAATATTCCCGTTTCGACAATATAGTTTTCCACGAAATGTTATTCGTTTAATTTTCTAATTAAAAATTTACCGTTTTATTTATTGTTAGTTTTTTATTATATGGGTATTTGGAAGCTTCCTAATAGATTAAACCGTAACTTCATTCATAACACATTTCCTCCATGACAGACATTTTATTGTACACATTTTCTGGACAAAATTCTAAGAATATTCATCTATAAATACCTTATTTTTATAAACTATAACTAGAAAAATTTGTTCAAAAAGCTATGATACAATCAGTTTTTATCTCTGTTAATATAAACTGTGAAATAGCTGTAATTATTCTGGGGAATAATTGTTTTCATAGGTTTCAATAATTTTAACTCATTTGGTCCTATAGTTTACATTTTAAAACAATCAGCTTATCTAGCTAATGGTTTAGAGTGTATCGCTGTGATGAGAATTTCCGTTTATAGAGAAAATACGTTTTTAGTAATCCCTTAAAATGTCACAATTATTATTTTCAAAAATTCATGGGTTCAAAAGATAGGTAATAAAGGTAATTCGTATTCTACTTTATGTCCTACAGTGGTACTATTACCGTTGAATATAATTTGTTATATAGTTGAAGAATTTTCATACTTCTGTAAGTAAAGCTTTTAGGCACTCCTAATAGTTAAAGAAATGTTATTGATTACCTAAATAAATTGTGAAGTGTACAGACCTTCTTATGTGAAATCCTCCAGCCTTGAGGAACTATTTCACTCGCTGTTTGTGGAACTGGCAGTACAAGTCAACACTGTGATTTATTTAGGAGACACAAACATTGACCTTCTCTCTGCCACAAGCAACGATGCAAAGTATCTCCGCCGTCTCCTGAAGGACTCAAATGCAGTTCAGATGGTTAACGAGCCTACAAGAGTTACAGGGACTTCAACCACATTAATCGACCATATTATCGTGGACAAGTCGACTGAAGTCAAGAGAACCGGTGTAGTAGACACTGCAAGCATTAAAGATCATCGTGGGCAGGTTATGACAGATCACAAACTTGTTTTTTGTGATATTTTTGTGCCTAAAGTAAGGCCAAGCTCAAAACTGATCACATACCGAGATTACTCCAAATTTAACCCCGAAAAGGCAGTAGAAACTACTTCAAATGTTAATTGGAATATTGCTCTAGGCATGGAAGGAGTGAATGAAATTGAGCAGTTTATTACTAGTAATATTAAGAAAATATTTGATTAACATGCACCAGTTGTCTGCAAACGGGTAACAAAGAAGAAAGCCCCTTGGAGAAGTGATCAACTCAAAGAACTCACTAAGACTAAGAATAAACTTAGAAATCAATATTGGAGAACCAGACAGAGAAGTGACTGGAATCAATACAGAATTGTTTAGAAACAGGTTAAACCAGTTAATTTGGAAAGCTATAAAAGACTATTTCTCTGATAACCTTACTTGTACTAAGTCTTCTAAGGAATTCTGGAGATACCTTCGAAAGTGTGATATTGTTCCTGATAAGGCGAATAAAACTCTTCAAAACAGCTTAGAGGTTAATGAAAATGAATAAATATTTTGTTGAGATGGGCTCAGGGTTGGAGGTAGATAAGGATTTAGTTAGATTCTTGGAAGCTAATAGAAGGGGTAATGGAGAAAACATTTAAATTCAAGACTATTACCAATGATAACGTCAGATGGGCTATTTGACGCAATTAAAATCTCACGCTACTGGAACGGACGAGATCTCCATCCAAATGATAAAAGCTGTTAGCCCCATATGCAATTAAAGTAATCACCCATCTTTTGAATGAAAGCTTTAGATCAGGTACTTTTCCCAAATGCTTGGAAATTTAGTGTTATTCAACCATTACCCAAAAATACCAACCCTACATCTGTACAACACTTGAGGCCAATTTCTATCTTTCCAGCAATGTCAAAGGTGTTAGAAAAAATAGTTATCGCTCAAATGAATGTATACATTGCAGACAATAAGTTGCTTCCTAAATTGCAGTCAGGGTTTCGCAAAAAACTACAGTACCTGTTCAAAGCTGACAAATTTGTTCAGTGACATGTTTCAAGCCAAAGATCGTGGACTGCAAAAACTCACTTGTACTTCTTAGACTACTCCCAGGCCTTTGACTCGATCAACCATGAGATGATGCTGGCCAAAATGTGCTATATGGGCTTCGACGATAATACTGTGAGATGGGTCAAATCTTACTTGGGGTAGTAGGCAACAAGTCACTAAGCTGGGAAGTGACACTTCTTCGCCACTCTTCAAGCAGCGAGGTGTCCCTCAAGGATCCTGTCTGGGTCCACTTCTCTTCAATCTGTACACTTCCGATATGACAGACAGTATACAAAGCTGCACGGCTCATTTATTATGCAGATGACTGTCAACTGCACTTGGCTTACGAACCCAGCAAGATAAATTTAGCTATCAACAACATAAACAATGACCTTCAGCAAATCTCCGTATGGTCAGCGAAAAATGGGTTGAAGCTGAATCGTAGGCAAGTGTAATGTCCTGCATGTGGCACCACAAACTGATACTGACATGATGGATGACCAAAGGTTTAGTTGTCAGGCTTAACGGAGAAAGCCTGGCTGTATGTAACACTAAAGACCCTGGGTGTTGTGCTAGACAGTGAGCTCACCTTTACCCATCATGACACTTACGCCATTCAACGAGCGCTTGGTCGTTTAAGAGGTTTATATAGGTTCAGAGATCTTTTACCTGAGCCTACAATAACTTCGTCTCATGCAGTCGTTGGTTTTGTCAGTATTTCAGTACTGCTATCCTGCATACGGTAATAGTATTTCAAGGGAAAATGTCACTAGAATACAAAAGATGCAAAACACTGCAATCCGCTTCATTTTCCAACTAAAGCGTCGTGATCACGTGACCCCTTTCAGAACTGCTTTTAACATGCTCCCCATGGAGGACGTTGTGCGGGGATACTCACCGGCTGCATGATACACAAAAACTCTGAAGCTCAAAGAACCGGAGTACCTCTGTGAAAAGCTCGTTTACCGGGATTGAGGTCTCTCAGCGTGCAACTCGACAAAACAGGACCCTCCACCTGCCTAGGGTGAGGCTTGAAGTAGGGAGAAAAGGATTTTTCGTACTTCGGTCCGAAGTTGTACAATGGTCTCCCCGGTAACGTCAAAGCTTTAAACTCAGTTACCAGTTTTAAAAAACGACTAAAGAGCTCTTTCTGTGATTTGTAAATTCATGCTTTTTTAATTATGTTCTATGTGCATGTAAGTTATTGTCAGTATAAGTTATCTATTTAATTAGCTTAGGACATATTTATTGTACTTGACTTGAGTTGTACTGAAAAAACAGTGTAAACTGAGTATCGCTTGTAATAAAGGCATTTATATTTATTTTATTTATTTATTTATTTAAATCCATATTTAATACTAAATGCCCTGGAAGTCCCCAGCCTCTTATATTTCTTGGAACGTGAAATTGTTATCTTTTATATAGTCCTATAATATACAGTGCTATAGAGCCTTGAAAAATAAAACAGTTTTGGAAGTAAAGAACTGTAGATTTCAAGCCACATCCAGCTCTTACCTAACCCTTTGCTCTAACCTCTGTGAGCATTAATTTGGTAGCTTTCTGTCTGTAATATTTCCAGTGTCATGAAGTAAGTAGCCTCTAAGACCTCATATATCTAGAAGACTCGAGTTTTACAATGCTATAACCTAAGAGACATTGAATTTTAAGAGATATTAATGATTAGAAGCTCAGTCATTGGAGAAATAGAAGCCTTTACGAACACATAGGCTCTTCGGGGTCTTCCTGTTAATGCCTTATGATATGTGTTATGCGTTCCTGGATTTCTATTTCACAAACGGAAAAGCTTTTTTATATATGATACGATATTTTACAAGATTTATAATCATCTTTTACTCCATTGTTTAATATTTATGATTTTGATTTCCTCTAAATTACTGTACAGGAGGTAGTACATTTTCCAATAGTCAACTTAAGAACCTTTATCTAGTCGTCTAAATATTGTTTATAAGTTTAATTCTTAGGTTTGAAATACACATTAAGCTACAAAAAATTAATTCAAAGAAATTATTTGATTCTTTAGGGCTTGTGATTCTTTATAGACATACTTTATATTGTATAGATTTTAGCACCCACAGTTTTCACCGTAAAAGGTCCTGTATGTCCACGTAGGAGATCAAAGAAATTCATTACTACGCCAGTTGTGGTTAAAATGAATGGAGCGTCCAGGATTATCATTCAAATAAATTCAACGGAGCTCTATCCCATTGGAACTAATCACGGGTCCGTGTTATCGTCGATGATTTTAATTTAATCTTGGTAAGTAAAGACGAATAAGTGTGTAAAATTGTAGTAAAAAATGCACACTATTATAAATCAATGTAATAAACAAACCTTTTAAAATCATTGTTATCCATTAAATTCAACTAGCATTATCTGAGCAACAAGAAAGATTTGTAAACAGATTTAAGTTTATTACTTGTAATTGGGTTCCTTTCAGAGAAAGTTTCTTGATCTGAATCTCAAATTACATCTTTTCATGAGCTTCTTCAGTTTAACAAGTTATTATCTTCTTCCGGGCCTTATGCTTAATTTTAAAGTTAGTCTTTAATATTGCTTTTATACAAATTTTTCTTTTGGTATGTATGAACACGTCTGTTAAACAATAGGATATTTGTAGGTCTATCTAATACAAACTTAAAATATCTGATATAATTAAATTTGATCGAAAATTAGTTGCAATATCATAAATGAGTTCGTGAATAATGAGATTAATTGTTAAAAATATTATACATATTTATTTGTTATATTCATCTTAAAAGACGGGATTATTTACACGTAGTGGCGTTTTCTCTAGTTCTACAAAAAAATTACTAATTGGAAAATAAAAATAAATTTTTAGCGAATGTTATGGTTCGTCCTCGGTGTAAATTAGTATATCTGTAAGTTAAAAGTTTAATATAATTAAAAAAAATTTAAACCCGTTAAGTATTCATAAAATCTAAAAACCTGTCATGTTTACAAAGGTGGATTAATTATATTTTCAAAGTAAGTGTATTTACATATCAGATTTAAGTTTTGCATTGTTGCTTGTCAAACTTCCACTTACTTCCTCCACCTCATATAAATGACGACCCTACTCTTGAAGAACAGACCTGAGCATGAAAACTTAGTCTGCGGCGTGATCATATTAAAGTTGCTTCCATCAATCATATTTCCTGGCTTGATTGCCTGAACCAAAGCCTCTTCCTCAATATCAAAGTATGACTTACAACATATCTGCCATGTTTAAAATGGTCAGGATCCACAGTCTTTGCGTTCTCTAAAGAAATCACAACATTTGAACGGTATGCTGTGTCTCATGGTATTCCATGACCTTTTCACATACAATCAATGAATACAATAAGTTTCTTTCTGGTACCAGTTTTTATAAAAAAACGAAAGGAAATAAATTGACGAGATGTCAATTTAAATCATCATGGTGTATATTTTACGGTTTCTAGGAATAAAGAGACTTTTTAAATATATGTTAATGAAAAGTTTGTTGCACAGCCCTAGGTTATAATACCATTCCAATGTATTTGTATGTAAATTGAGTAATATATTTTAAGAAATAGTTTATTTTTTATAATATTTGGTTACTGATATTAATGCAAATTAGAGATAATTATAGAATGTAACAGTTACCAGATATCCAAATATACCGTTTTCCAAAAAAACGGAGTACAAATAACTTCCATCTGCTGACCATGTAATATCATCAAACACACTTTTAAAATTATATCTAGTAACAGGTGTCTTAATATTCTTCTTCCAGTAAGCACTTTTAATCTCTCTCTTAAAATAAAATAAGTTACTTTACAATTTGAAATTGTAGCATTTATAATCTTATTCATTATTTAATTAGGCAGTGAAGTTGTATCCGCGATCAACAAAACATATTTAAAAAGTAAGCAAGCCCTATCGAAGATCAAAGATAAGCTTTTAGCTGGTCGCATGAGACATCGATATTGTGTTGTTCATGAATATTACGATCAGGTCATTTCTATTTAGGCAATTTAATTACCTGTAGCAGTTTTAGCTATGTATGTCAAACTTGTCATCAGTGATCCATGATTTGGACATAGTTATACAATGTATGTTTTTGAACTTGAGAATTTGTAAGTAACTGAAGCTGTCACAAATCCGGTTATTAACTTTGAAAACGGGTAAAATTAATAACGATCGTTCTATAGGTGAAATGTGTTCTTTAAAAATGTTACATCAGTTATCTTTTTCGATTCAGATATTGAACTATAAATTACATTGCATTATAAGACATTTTTATGATTGTTAAATTGTAAATTTGCATAGAGACCTATAAGTATTACAATATGCTGCAGTTGAGCTTTATTTAATTGATTAAACTGATATATTCTTTAAAACAAATAAAAAGATGGTTAATATAATCATACGCCTAAACACCCCTAAGTTGAAAGTGTAAGTTTTTACTTAACTCCTCCACTAATAGTGTATTCTGAGTGGCACCGGCTAATTTCTGAACAAACGTATATGCCATAATATGGTTATCACAGTTAAGGTATTAACATATTTTAGTTTAAATTCTTATTATTCGAAAATGCCATAAACTATGGGAGGTTTAAACTCTTTACATCTCTAGATTGTCATTGTGTATTTAAAGCAGGCTAATTTCATAATATAGTAGCGAGCGACTGTGTTTTCTGAAATTCATTCAATTTGCTCGACATCTGTGCTAGTGATACTATCCCAAAAACAATTACTAGAATAAACTTCTTAATGAACATTATTACTTCAAGAGCATTGAAAGAATGAAGGATTTATTAGTCTTAGTTTCTCATAAAGTAATTTATTTTGTAGTCTATTGTGAACTTCTTCACTTAGAAAAAAGCTTCATATCGAAACATACTTTCATCGTGGTGAATTTATGGAGAGATTATTTTACTCTTTTAGATATAATAATCTATGACACCAATTTTACGAAATAATCCTAGAAAAGAGGCCTTGTGTTTCTGTGTATTGAGAAGTCTTTTCTACAACTATTCTCATTATGGTGATTATCACTGCTCTAAACTAAACAGTGGTTTGTTAAATAATATAAAATAATCGTGGGTAAAATAACCGTATATTTATAGTAACATTAAACCATTATCAAACTGCTATCCTAATTATAAAATTTTATATTTTTTATACAACTCTGTTTTCGAGTATAAGTACTCTCTACAGAATCCAGAATTTATTTGGCAAACTTTACTCATAATACTATCCCACAGGCTATAACTGGGTAGATTAGACCAGAGTATACTACGAGTATAAACTTCTAGTTAGCACACAGGTTTGCCAAAACCTAAATCATAAATATAAGAGGTCGCTCTGGAACATTGAGTTCACACGGTCGTTCCAGGTCAGTTCACGATCTAGATGTATCCATAGAAACTTTTCCACAGCTGATTACCTACAGACGTATAACATCCAACATTACTGAAAGAGGATTTAGAGTTGTCGTTGCGTTGCCTTAAATAAAAATAAAAACCAATAGGTCTATTATATTTTTTTATTTTTACCTCGATTTCGTACACAACAGTCTTTTTGTTTTTTCTAGACGATCAATACTGATTTGGTTGTATTTCTTTTGATGACTATACATCCAATCTTCCCTAGAGAGAGTCGAAAATAAATTGTATATATATATATATATATATATATATATATATATATATATCATTGTTTTATAGTTTGCTTAGTTTAATCTTAATTGGCACGTTTTAGTTCGACATATCAATGTTTTTATAAGTTAAGGAGTAAAATGTTTTAAGTAAGTATAACAATTCAAATAAATACATTATAAGGTAATAGTATCTATAAGACACCTGTCCATAAGGACCTTGAACGCGTCTGTTATATTATAATTACTTGACAGTGGACTGCGCATGTGCTATAGTTATTAACCGCCAGATGGGATACATTTCACTCTAAATATTATGTAACAATATGGTGAATGTGTGGTTTAATATTACAGTATATCACTTAAGGACATTGGATAATTGAAGATTTTAAAATCAAACTTTTCCTGCGTTGATTTGCTAGATAATCGTGAAGAATAATACTAATCTTGAATGTAATTGTAATATCATTTTATGAATAACTACACATAAAGTATACGCAATTGTATATGAGAAGTAATCCATAACTTGATATTACGATACAATTCAACCGTATTCGATGTATATGTATATAAAGACATGATTCCAAAACATGTAGGTCAAAATATATTGGTTTTTGTTTTATTATAAACTCCTTTTTACATGAATATGTTAATGGGATGTTTTGTATACAAATATAACATTAATTGAACTAGTTATAATGTAATTCAGTGAAACTTAGTAATATTTATTCATCCTGATGCAATATGATGCAAGTACTATTTTTAGAGACAATTAACAATCGTACACATGACGTCATAGCTCCTGTGGTTGATATTTCTCATTCACATCACCTCCCACTGGTATTTAATCAGTTGTCACACTTCACTGACATGAACATTATTGCCCTTTGACTAAAAGTTTTTCCGCTCTTTTAAAGACTCAATATGAAAATTATTTTTGATCGTGTCAAACGTGAAACCGCATTCTGCGTATATACATTAAAAAGATAGACAAAATAATACTTAGTTGAAAATTCGTATTTTTAATGATATAAACATCGACAATACTTATATGTTCATTATTTCATCCAACTCTTTAGCTGTTATTCTTTAGAATTTGAAAATTTGTGTAGTTACCTCATATTAACATATTATGGCCCTAATGTATTGGAGAGGCTGATAACAACTTGTACTGTCTTTCTGGACTCAGATAACAATCATGTTTTGTATTGTTGTCCACTGACCACATTACTTGTAGAAGTGGTCAGTTAATTCCAAGTCAGTCTTATGTTTTGTACAATGTACTATTATGATGGAATAAATTCATTTATCATTTATCATATAATAACAAATGAAGGCTTAAATATTATATTGAATATCTTCAATGTTGAAGTTCCAAGACTCCTATAAATTGTTTCCCTAATATGTAGCTCCTGTTGTATTTTGGTGTGAAAAACGTTTAGTAAACAACTTAGTAATGATAACAATAACTGTTGTCTCTTTGAATGTAATTTTGAATTTACGATATACCACATTAATCTCTGTTATATGAACACTCAGCTAGAAGCAAACAAAGTCAAAGCAAACACGTCGCCTTTAAAAACACTCAAAATATCTTTACGACTTCTGTGGAAGTATTGTTTTATATACCTCTATTGAACACCTTTCCTTGACAAATTTTCAATAGAATTCAAAATTATTTTAAAAAAATTTGTAAGATTCATTGCATCAGGACAAAGGAATTAAAACTATACCGCTAATATTAATTAGTATACATTATAATCCACCAAATTCTCTGGGGTACACCCTATGTCATATCATAGGCTACATATGAAAAGTTTCACCCATCACCTTTACCACCGTAAAACACCTCTCAGTCAAAATATGCGTAATATTGAAATAATCTTTAGTCCTCTATCTAAATATTTGCTATTAAAAGTATTGTTTTCATATTTTTGACAGTCAATGAGAGATAGATACATAAAGATTGATGTATCCTGTAACTTTACAGGATATAATGTTAAATATGTTTCATATATACATTCTGTCATATAATCTCGCCTCTCCAGTCAGAATATACATTTGTATATAAATTAGTTCTACCAATGAAAACACTAATTCATCACACTAGGTTTAAAAAGAACCTGTAACAGATGCTATAACTGCTTACCACTTGTTATGATGAAAGTTTACAAAGCCTGAGTGGTTTAATAAATATTTTTTTAAGAACCTATGCTGTGGTATAATAACGCTTACTATACTTTGTGAGTATATTAATGTCAGAAACTGTCACTAACTCTGAAAGTGTATTTGCCGAGAGCGGCTGTAACAACAGGAATACAGTAGTATTAGCGCACAGCTGATCAGTACACGCCGCACGCTGGTCTGCTCGGCTGCTGTACCAACGTAACAGCACTGGTAGTCCCGCACAGAAATAAAGCCCCACTGCGCCGGGCGGCACGGCCGGAGGACACCACAACACGCATGCTGCCCTGATTGCCTTACTGCGGCTACCAACCTGCAGGCGTCTAGACTGTCTCGCATACCGTCAAGTCTGTTTCCGTTGCACCGACTGCATAATTTAGAATAGTACAGAACAATATTAATTAACAAAATTTGACGTTATTACTTCCTAATATTATTTATTGAAAACAATTTTTTATACATTTATTGACTGTTAATTGTTATTTATTTATTGTAAATTGTTATTTATTTATTGTTCTGTTAGTTATTGCCTGATTTTAATTTTAATTACCTATTTGTATATTTGATTTTAAACCTCTTATTATTTATTTATTGTCTGTTATATATTTTTATAAACTATTGGCCATTTGGGATATAATTATGGAATGTTGACCAATTTTAATATAACAATTGGTTGCTATTTATTTATTGACTGCTGTTTTATTTATTAACTGTTATTCATTGTCTGTTTAATTATTGCCTGCTTTTAATGTAATGACCAATTTGTATATATGAATGGACATGTTATTTATTTATTATTTGTACATATATAACAATCTATTTAAGTATTGACGTACTTAATAATTATTGACTGCTGACCAATTTTAATACATTTATTGGCTGCTATTTATTTATTGTTAGTTATTAGTTTATTTATAACTGTTTTGTTAACATTTAATATCTGTCTCTGAATCAGAAATACGTTATAACATGCCTATAATAACTCGATTCTTTCTGACCTGCTAAACATGACTGACGGCCTATATTTTATTGATAATGAAGTGATTCATATTGCTTCTCATCTTCATATTGAACTAAAGGCCCATATCCACTAATTTTGGTGAGAATGCCATAAAAAACATTGTCCCACATATTACTAAAATAATGAAACCAGCTTAATGTAAAGTGTAAACAATTAGTGACCTGGAGGAAAGAACTCAGTTCTCGTAATAGGGACCTTGAAGCTGCTGAGAATAGAGTGCAGACTCCTCAACTGCAGTTTCAGAGAAAAAAAATCCTGTGGAGTGCAATTTGTTGGAGATGAGTCGACTGAGATCATCATGGGCCTTAAACAACAGTGTAAAGAATTGACGGAACAAAATCTAGCTGTAAGTGATAGAATTAAGGAAAATGTACAGTTAGATGTAGGAAATATAGATAAGGTATTAGTAGACAATAAAGCAAAAGTTGAAGCTTTGGGTGTGAAGAAAGAAAGTGTTTGTTGACTACCCATAGAGGTGCTCGAGGCGGAGCTGGTTTGTTTGAGGGCTCAGATTGCGGGGTTGGAGGCGCGGGTCAACTATTCAGTTGGTACGCTGACGCCTTCCCCTGCCACGCTCTCTGAGACCCCTCTGAAGGATCTCGGCGTTGGCCCTGACGATCTCTGTGGTGGTGATGCCTCAGGTTGTTGTGATGCCCAAAGCACTGTCAATTTTAGAGGCTCCTAATGAAAAAATTGTAGGACAACGTAGCTGCTAGTTCAGGTAAAATGTTGATTATCGGTGATTCTCTAGTACGCCAGGCCAGCCTAAAGTGTGTGTAAAAGGGGTGTGCTATGCTAGAATGCTGTCCTGGAGCTCGTATTGTAAATGTCAAAGAAAGGTTGCCTGAACTATGTTAATCAAGATCTGTCTTTTATTCATCTTCATGCAGGCACCAACAACCTGAGGAGAGGTTACAGGGGGGGTCCGGGGTACAACGGAGCTCTTCACAGTATGGCTGACTTGCTGTTTACAACTAAAAAACATTTTCCAAATTCCAAAATATTTGTAAACAGCGTTCTCATTCGATCAGATATTGGCTACAAAGCTCCTTTTTGATTTTAACAGTCAGCTTGAAATAATGTGTCACAATTTTGGTGTCACATTTGTGGAGGCGAACTGTTGGGTTGCGAGGCGAGATCTTGGCCGGGATGGCAGACACCTAAAACAGGAGAGGTGTGGCGCGGCTGGCGGCACTCTTTGAAGCTGTGGATGGACTTTGGTCTCAGGCTCGAGACTGAGCATTCTGCTGCAGTATACCCCCTAAGCTCAATCTCCAACTCACAGACACCTCCGATTCCGGGAAACGGGCAGTAAGAGGGAGCAATTTTAGATTGGCTCATGTCAATATGCGCTCCCTCAACATTGGATTTGATGAACTCCATGCCTTTGTGCAAGATTTCGATTTTGAGGTAATTGGTGTCACTGAGACATGGCTTTGACCCTTATACTCCTTCTCTCAGTTACGAGATGCCGGGTTATACTTTTTTGAGAGCTGACCGCAGTCTGCAGCCTGATGGTGGCGTTGCCGTTTACATCAAGGACTGTCTTAGATTTGAGCGAATCGAGCTGGCCGAAGTTGACCCTAGTATTGAACACATTTCGCTTATTGTCAGAATGAGAGAGTGTAAACTAGGGGTTGCCATCGTCTACAGACCGCCTGATGTGAACTACACTTGCCTAAAATCTCTGTTCCAGTCTTTTTTGTGGACATGGCATGTTGAGGTTAACTCTGTCGTCTGTTTGGGTGACATCAACGTTGATCTGATGTCCATACCTGCAGTGTGATGCTGGCTACCTTCGTCGTTGATTAAGTCTCACAACGTTGTACAGCACATCAGTGAGCCGACTAGAGTAACAAGCACTTCAGAAACATTGATTGATAATCTGATTGCTGACAAAGCTACCAAAGTAGAAAAGTGTGGAGTTATAGACACATCAAGTATTATTGATCATCGAGGATTGAGAATAACAGACCACAGACTCATATATTGTGACTTAAAGATTCGAACAAGAGAAGACTCAGGCCAAGTTGATAAGGTACAGAGATTACTCCAAATTTAATCTGAATGAAACATTGGCAAATGGCTGCTGAAGTGGGATTGGAGTAAGCATGTGATCTCAGCGGTGTGTTGATGATATAGAATATCTCATAGCTTCCAACATTAAAAGCAATTTTGACAAACATGCTCCAATTGTTACTAAAAGAGTAACAAAAAATAAGGCCCCCCTGGAGAGAACCCGAGAAGTTATAGAACTCACAAAAGTGAAAACCAGGTTGAAGAGGCAGTTTTCTTAGGAATCAGAATGATGCTAACTGGTCAGAATATAAAAGATCAGAAACACACTGAATAGTGCTATAAGATCGGCAAAGAAGAGATATTTTGAAGATAAACTGGCCAATTGTAGAGACTCCAGTATTTTCTGGAAATGCTTACGGCAGAATGGTATAGTGGGGTCAAAAGATCAAAAACTGCCTCCAAAACATGAATACTAATGATATAAACAAGTACTTCACAGATATGGGCACGTCTTGCGAACCTGATGAAGCATTGGAGCAGTTTTATGATACGAACAGAAGGGTAGGACTAACTAACGAGTTTAAGTTTAGGATAGTTTCACAAAAAGAGTTGGTGTCAGCAATGAATGAAATTACCTCTAAGGCAGTAGGAAAAGACGACATCGGTATTGATATGATAAGAGCAGTAAGCCCATATGCTATTGATGCCATTACTCACCTTGTAAATATGTCCTTGGCAAGAGATGAGTTTCCACAGACATGGAAGATGAGTATAGTCAAACCATTGCCGAAAACACAGATACCAACAAGTGTTTCTCATCTTAGACCCATATCAATCTTACCAGCCATGTCGAAAATAGTGGAAAAATTGGTTGTGAGACAAATTTTGAATTTTGTTGATGAGCAAAATATTCTACCGAAACTCCAGTCTGGGTTCAGGAAACATCACGGGACATGTACTGCACTGGTTAACTTTTTTAGTGACTTGTTTGAGACTCGGGACGGAGGCCGGTGTAGTTCACTAGTCATGCTTGACTACTCCCAGGCTTTTGACTCAATCAGCCATTCTTTATTGCTTGCAAAGATGAAGTTTACTTGGTTCGGGTATAATGCACTAAACTGGTTTAGGTCATATGTTGTTGAGAGGCAACAGGATGACGAGCATGGGTACGATGACTTCTTCTCCTCTGGTGAAAGCTAGGGGCGTCCCGCAAGGAAGTTGTCTAGGCCCCGGTACTCTTCACATTGTACACATCAGATCTGGACAACTGTTTGCGCCACTGCAAAGTCCATTTGTATGCCGATGATTGCCAGTTGCATATGCCATTTGGGTTAAATGGGTTGGAGGAGGCTATTGCTAACGTAAATTCAGATTTGGGAGAGCATGCGAGTGTGGTCGGGGAGACATGGTCTTAAGCTGAACGCTAAAAAAATGCACGGTTCTCTACATAGCATCAGCGGCTCAGGTGCAGTGTATCAAAGAGAGCAACGTGCAAATCAGGATTGGCGATGAAAACTTGAGTGTAAGTGACACTGTAAAAGACGCTTGGCGTTGTGCTGGACAGTGGGCTGGGGTTTTTCTGACCATGTGTCCGTATGTTTCTCAGAGAGCACTGGGAGACTGCGAGGCATGTATACGCTGAGATCCACCCTTCCAGAGTCCGTTAAGCTGCGTCTTGTCCTGTCTGTCGTGTTACCAATTTTGTATTACTGTTTTCCTGCATACGGCAATAGCATCTCAAAGGAGGACGCAGAACGAATTCAAAGAATGCAAAACACTGCAATTCGTTTTGTATACGGGCTTTGTCGAAGAGATCACGTGTCACCCTTTCGAGATGCTGCAGGACTCATGACCATGGATTGCCGTGTGTAGGATGCAGACTTGCTGCCTTGTAAACAATGTACTGTTCCAGCGGGAGCCACGGTACCTGGCAGAAAGGCTGTGCAGTCGTGCTGAGATCGTTTGCCGCAACACTCGCAGAGTGACCAACTTCACTTTAATAAAGTGAGGTTGGAGATTGGTCGAAGGGGATTTTCCCATTTGGGTCCAAAGTTGTACAACGGTCTCCCTTGTGACCTTAAATGCTTAAAGGTCGCCATTTTAAACTTCAGCTAAAGAAGCACCTCTTTTCACTGGAGTGAACGTTTTATACTTTTAAACTTTGTACTTTTAACTGTTTTTAAATAAGTTTAGTGTCTAAAATATATTGTATCATGTTGACGTGAGTTATTATGAAAAACAGATGTATCTGATAATCTCTTGAAATAAAAGGCATGTTTATTTATTATTTATTTATTTATTAAACCAAAAGAGGAATTACCCACAATAGTTTGGCGCAATAATCTCACAAGGGGTTTACAAGACGCCGGATTCTGTTTATTACAATATGACTCAGGATAAAAGGCGTTGTGGTGGTTTGTATTAATATTTTAATTTACAGAAACATGATAATTAAATTTTAATTTCATGTAAATGCCAATACCAGAAAGTTTAATTTATATTTATATTTTCAAGTATATAAGTTAACCACTCATTGTTACTACCGATTCTTGTACACTTTTCAAAGGACTAAATGGTCCTAAAAGACTGCAAATCTTTGGTATCTCCGATATTGGGATAAAGTATTTTATTATATATATATAGCATTTATAGTTATTAGAAATCAACTAGTAAAGACATGCACCCTCCAGATCCTTTCTGCATCAAAACGGAGTTTGAGCTATCTGGATTAACTTTTACACATTTCCTATTATTACTTTATGTTTATAATATTTTATATGTCTTTTATCTGTAAGTTAATGGCCTGTTGAATACGCTCTCCAAGAGCTATACGTTTCTCTTCCTACAATCTGCCGGCATGAACATGCCATATACCATTTCAATAATGCAAATTGGCAAATGGAAAAATGCAATTCTTAGATGATTGTATTACAAATTGCTTATGAATGTGAAGTAAATAAGAAAAAACACGCATATAAAGGCAAACGTATCGACTGCCTGTATCCACATATAAGTACACTGTATTCGTATAACGTAATTTTTAGAAATAACTTTAAAAAATGCTATTGAAGATTTTTTTATTCAATTAGATTTTTTTAATATCTCCATCCTTTTGCGGTATTTCATAAATCACAATTATGAAGTTAATGACAAAAGGAAACAATCGTTACCTTTCTAAATGTATAAAAAATGTATCTCCTTTTAATGGGCAATATAATAACGGGGATAATAATAATTATTTTTAAAACAGCTTTATTTCGTCTGTTTATTGAAACAAAGCTTATTATAAAAGTTCCTGATTTTAGGACCCAATTATATTTCTGTATTAAGAAAACGGCTACAGTTCCGACGATTTAAGTTATTTTAAGACTTTCGCTACATACGAACGTATGCATACTTTTAATAACTAAATAACATTTGCTCCCATAGTATTTTCAGTTCTTTATTGGAGGCAATTTTGTTGATGTCTGACAAACGAAGATGGTGGTATGCTAAGGAATTCGAATTCTCTTTAACAGTAGAAAAATGTAATTAAATCCACTAAATTTGACTAAATTCATCCGGCAATAATGTAATTTGTTCATATTGTCCAATTAAAAATGTAACCTTACAAGTTAAAATAATAATTTATCTTTATTTAAGATTTAGAAACAATTATAGGATTGATTTTATGTCCAGATTGCTTAAAGACAAATGAAGTAAACTATCTCAATATTTTATGCTGTAAGATTTAGTAAATTATACTTATTTTTTAATATTCATATGTAAAAAGTCATTAGAAATACTATCGTGAAAAAAATATAAACCTAATATTCCATTAAAAAAAAACACAAAAAACTATCAGAAATCAGATATAGCTACTTAATTTATATGAACACCTTTTATTTGCAGATAATTGAATGGAACTGCTAATCACTAATTATCATACCAGATACTGAAAAGTAAAATGAGGGCCGCTCAGTATCACTTTACGTCTTCCAATAATTGAAATATAATTATATAGTATTGGAGAATACTGCGTACTACTCGTTATGTACAGTGCTTTAAATTTTTTAAAGTGGTTTTTCCGTTTGAATACTACGTAATTGTAAACAACAAAAAAAGTAAATGGTTAGCTGTTATAAACACAAGTGGTAAATAAATACATTCAGTACTTTGCACTCCATTCAATCACCGCTAATGGAACCACCTTTCGTGGGTGTTAATTGATTTAACTTGTTGATATGAAGAAAATTTTAATATTTTAGATGATTGTAGAGTGTATGATTTGGAATTAATAACTATTAGATATTCTAGTATATAAAATATTATTTTAGGATTAACTATAACTAATCACTCTAATCATACACTAAACTTAATAATACACATGTGTCCTTGTCATTATTTAAGAATGTTCGAACTGTTCAAAGAATGTACTTTAATTCACTATTTTTTATGTATGAAATATTTATTGCATGTACATTTGCATATGATCCATAATTAAAGACTCAGCAGGTCCTTCTAGAAATATATATCTGTCTATCCTTCGTCTGTCTGTGAGTAAGTGAATACTATCACTCCACTTACATATGGTCCTTGATGGAAACATCATTCTCACCAGAGTACATTATTTCCTCTTGGTTATAAGAAAAAGTTGATTCAAAAAGAATAAGGGAATAGAAATTCGTTATGAAGAACTCTATTAACTTTGGGGTTAGAAAGTCATCAAAGCGCACACACACACACACACACACACACACACACACACACACCTACACACACACACACACACACACACACACACACACACACACACACACACACACACACACACACACACACACACACACACACACACACACACACACACATATATATTTATAACTACACTCTTCCAAGCACTTCAAGTTTAAACAAATCAGAAATTCTAGTGCTCATGTTTAAATTTTCGAGTTTTCAGAACCATTCTTTAGAAACACACTGAATTAATAAAACATTGAAACAGAACCCAAACCAAAAGTTAAAAACGTAATCAAAATAGAATTTTAACAAATAAATATCATAGAAAACAAGATCCAAATCAGATATATGTACAATGTTTGTAAATGTTACAAACATGTTACAATGTGTACATATAACTTAAAATGTTTACAAAAAGGAAAATAGGATCATCTTAGATTCAACCCATCTGGTTGCCTTGATTTTAAAATTAATTGAAGTGCGATTTCAACCTTTTCTTAATCTATCAGATCTGTATTTTGATTAGGATTTGGTTCTAATGGTAAATTCCTTTTAGGCTGAAACAATTTTCTAATTTATTTTGATTGTGTTGAATTGAATGAACAGAAAATGGTCTCTCGTATTTTTATGAATATTATCAAACCGATGATTGGTCATTCTCAGTCTTAATGGAGTGATGGTTTTTCCAATATAATCTTTGGGACAGAATGTACAGGTTAGTTGATAAATTACGTTTTTGTTGTTGTGCAATCAATGTTACCTTTAATCGGATATTCTTTTTCAGTTGTACTATTTTTAAACGATTAATAATTTATTAACATCTTACAAATGCGCATCTTGGCTCGTTACAAGGATTGCACACGTTACATTTGATGTTATTACTTTTTGGATTGCCTTCATAGTTTAATTTCGGTTTAGAGAGAATGTTTTGTAAATTTGGAGGTTTTTTAAAGATTAGAAGTTTAGGGAGCTTAGAAAATAAATGTATACACATCTTACATATATGTACCGACACACACATATGTACTTATATATATAAAAGACAAATGGTTTAGCTTTTGAATAGCAAAAGCATATGAGGTCTTGTGCAAGCGAGTACGGGTTTACTGAAGGAGGACTTACTACAAGAGGGATGTTTGCACAGTACTTCATCTTTCGTTAGCAGCTGAGCCTTCCAGCAATACAACTCTATATCACACTATAATATATCTTCACTTAAACTGCTTAATTCTATGAAACATTAAAGAAATACTTGCTAATCGAGTAACTGATTTACAAGATATTGTTAAAAACATTAAACTTGTCGGGATAACAATGAAGTTTTTTTCAAACTTTAATTATATCTTACGTTGCAATCTCGTAACTATACGATTATTCAATATATGTGTTCAAAATGTGTGGAAGTTATCTTTTAAAATTATAATCACAAAAAGTACTAGCTCCGAATAAATTTTTATTGAAATGAAATGAGGCTAATGCCATTGATATTTATTTTGATATGTAAATCAATAGTTTTTTTAATACGTACTTGTTCTTTTGGCCATATGTTAGTTAATGTGGTTATTTAAAGACATATGTGACCTAAACGGTAAAACGCAAAATAATTGCAACGTGAAATTAAGGGCTCTGTGGTGTAGTGGTAATGCACACACCCGATAAGTGAGAGATCCGGGTTCGAATCCGAGTTGGCTAACTTTTAGTATCACACACATACCTTCTTTCCACGAAAACATAATTATTGAGAATCAGAGTGCTCGTAACATCTATAACATATTTCTGGTATACTCTATGATTACGAAAGCAGAAATTCTCGCTGTTATCTACCACTTCTACTCCTAAATAATCGTGAATGATACGTGTTACATATTACTTAACCTTTAACCTTTAATGTTTAATATCATTTATAGCTCCTTTGAATTTCAGGATAACCAGGATATAATGGGTTAGGAAGTTTGAAAAATCATAAGTATCTTCTAAATTACGCATAAAAGCGAAAAGCTTCATAAATGTTTTAATGATAAGTATATATTCTCTTATCAGAGTAATATATATTTTTTGCCGGAATTCCCCACGGAGTAAGATAAATTTTAGTTGGTTTTATTCATTTATTCCAGTGACACTTTATCTGAAAATTTTGATATTAGCCTACAGTCCACACTATATTTACATTCCTAAGTGTTGCGCATAACAATTTTTGGTACAAGTCATCAAGAAATCCTTATTATTTTCCTACTAAAACATAAGGCAGTATGTATTTATAAAAAAGTATAAATTATACTGTGTACCTAAAAACTCCTTTGATTAAGTATTAAAATAAGTATATGCATGTAAAACTCTAGAAAATTAATATTTAAATAAAATCAACGTTGTTATACATCAATGGAATAAAGAAACATGTTTAAAAATATTGAAATTCCTTGAATAAGTTAACAAATACAAATTTAGCGACTTAAAGATACGTAATCCGATTCAAGTTTATCACTTCCGATTTAAGTAATAGGGTTCCTTTCAGAGAAAGTTTCTTAACCCAAATCTCAAGCTACATCTTTTATGGTCCCTTTTGAGTTGAACAAGTTGTTATCTTCTTTCTGAATTTATACTTAATTTCAATTATTATTTTCAGTTTTGCTTTCATGTCATGTATATGACATTTAAAATATATGAACACCACATTATGATAATTATAGGCCCATTTAATAAAGTTTTAAATATGTGATATCGTTAAATTTGATAGAAAATTGTAATAAACTCACTTGCAGTAATAGTATGAGTGAGTTTATTAACAATGCGATAAATTGTTAATTATATATATATATATATATATATATATATATATATATGAAATATCGAAATAAATTACTCTGTATCCACTCACTAACGCCGAATGAATAAAAATAAAATTATCCTGAATTTTATTGTTCAAACACGGTGATATTCTTAGTAATACCAATTACTCATTCAAATTAAAATCTACATTCAACGTTCTGTTATAGTCAGATAGTTTTTTTTAAATTATCTACCCATTACCATTTTGTAATTTTTTGTATCATAAATTCTGGATATTCTGGTCATTATTGTAGATTTCTGCATTAAATAGTGTGTGCAGAAAAATATTTAATAATTTATTTACAATAATAATGCATAATATGATTTTAGTGATATATGTAACGAGTATTATAAAAAGTGATCACTGTTTAGGTACTTTTTTGTACACACAAACCAAGTTTTTATTTTGAATATAAATTATATATATATATATATTATTAACATTAAACATTAACAAATCTTTTAATGTTTTAATATACCAGTCCTCACGATATTAGGTAATTTTTATCTTCAATCAAAACCTACATAGCAAAATGTGGTCTATGTAATCCCGTATTTTGTATATTTTATAAAATACGGGAATAAATGGGTTATAAATGCGGAAAGAAGATAACTACTTGTTCAACTCAAAAGGGGCCATAAAAGATGTAGCTGGAGATTTGGATCAAGAACATATATATATATATATATATACGGGATTACATAGACCACATTTTGCTATGTTAAATCTACGTAATAGGACAAATATAATTTGTACAACAGATTTCGACAAATCTGGACCTAAACCATGTCATGGATATAACGCCATGTAGGTTTTAATTGAAGATAAAAATTACCTATTATCGTGGGGATTGTTACATGAAAACATTAAAAGATTTTTTTTATTTTTTGCCATTATTGGGAATAATTATTGTAACAATCTTACTAAAAAATTGGCTTCTACTGATAAAATATTTAGTGGAAACTCCCGGTGTGGTTTTAGTTGTAAATCACATGAACATTAGGAGTGTATTAATTGGACGTCTTGTTTAAAATACTGGAATTCAGTTATCTTTTTCATATTATAACGTAGGTAGTCAATATAAGTAGCATATGGTTTAGCTATGGTTCAAAAACACTTTAAACAACAAGAATTTTGGGGCGTAAACAACTGGTTACGAAAGAATTCATGAAGTATGTTACGTCAAAAGAATTTTCCTCACATTCCCCATAGTTCAGTGGTACAAGAAATACCTTATTACAGATTATCAGTGGTTGTTTAATAATTTCAGACATATTGTGATCTGGATAAATTATTTTGGTTTTAATAATTAGTAAATATTTGCATTACATTGATATTTAGAGATATAGGTCAAGGTTTTGAGTCACACATGGTGATACTTTCCTGTCGTATGTGTTTAATAACGCTCTTGGATGTATTATTTATTTTAACCAAGATTTTAGTTATGTGTTAGGTTACTGGTCCTCCTGAGGAAGAGATAATATTACAGATCACAAAATATTCCTCTTTTAATTCCTGTATTATTATACGATTGAAATGTCCAGAAACAGCCTGCTTCTTAACAATCATTCCATTGTTACAACCAAACTTACACGATACATAAATAAAAATATAAATGTTACATAAGTCTAACTTTAAACTGGATCCAACGATTTTTCTTAGCACCATTGTTGGCAATAAACTCGTTGACATGGAAAAATACTATATATTTTTTTAACAATAAAATATTATGCTTGTCTTTAAATATATTTATTGCATACAAAAAATTCTTTTTTTAACTTTGGCTTTCTTTTAATACGTAAAGATTTCCTTTACCAAATCTTTCAGTACATTTATAAAAGATAGAATACAAATTTTTATTTATATTTCGAGCGTTAAGCACGCTTAATTCTTGGTTCTTAAGTAATAATTACAAATAACAGTATTTTTGCACTCTATGTACTACCGGTGTACTACTCTGTGTAATTATAACACACTGTACATAAACAGTGGACGTCTTACCTCCCAAGAGAATCTATTTATGAACGTAAATATAGCAATAAATCTATAAAGCGCATACAGAAATGTCTATCTGTAGTGTGGTTTTGTCGGTTATTATATTGCAAATTTCGAAGGATTTACAAAACCTTACGCATATTCTAACATCTTAACGTAACACAATGCTACTTTTTAATAATTATCTTATACTGCAGCAGTATTGTAAAATAATTAAAATATTGTATATTGGAATCGTTCCCTATTATATTTGTAAAAGTTTGTAAATATTTTTTTGTTGTTTGATACCAAATCGCGTAATATAAATTAGATAGATTTAGACTGAAATCGGCATATATATTAGTAAGACATGAAAATAAAAAATACGATTGCTTAGGAAGAACAAAAAAGAATAAAAGAATAAAAATATATTTTCATCACTCTCTTTTGTATTAATCTACTTTAAAATGCAACAGAGATCTGCAAAATTTATAGTTCCTCTCGAAATCAGTTTCGTTTGTGTATCCCAAAAATTACTCGGGTATACATGAAATCTCAACCCGCAGTAGGTCATTTTCGATATTAGCAATTATTTTTCCAAATGTTGGAAATATGGTTATTATTTATGACAGATGATTGTGTCACAGATCGTGCCATGCAGCGACTCGGAATTTTGTACTTGCTATGAATATCATTTGTCATTGAGTGACGTATATTCATTTTTAGCTTCAGATTATAGATGAGAGTATAGACGAATTCAAATCCAAATCGAAGGAATAATAATTCAAATCGCCATCCATGTAGACGGATGGTGAATGTGCACATTGAAGGTAAAAGTAATTGGTTTCTTTACCATTGTGGAACCGAAAATTTACATTCGCCAAAGGAACAAAAAGTAAGGGTCAGTAGTTACTAACGTAGTTCAACAAAAACTTTGCTCCATTGCAACATATGTTAAGGGGACGTTACTGCAAAAAGATGAAAAAGAAATTCACAAGACATTATTAGAAAATACTTATAGCGAGAGTACGTTGCGTCCTTTTCGCGATATTAATTAAGTATATTCCATTGGTATAATTTCTTGACTGAACCACTGATTTAAGATAATATAGTAAACCTAAGAGGAAGCTAGAGCATATACTGCATTATATGAGGGTTACATATATACATACTTTTGAAAAAGATACCTTAGTATACAACGGCAGCAAGCACAGTGCCTGCAATTTACTTTAAACAAATATAACATATTATAATACCATCGGTAAATTATCACAGTTTAAAAGTTTGCATCTTAATATTGAGAACTGTTTGCTGTAAAAAGCAGATAATGGCACTAATGTACGTATATTAAAGAGTAAGGTATATCTAAATGTAATTTCGACTTGAGTAAACAAACTATTATATAGTTTATCAAGAAATTAAAATAATTAAAACTCTAGATTAGGGTCTCACTTATGAACATAATATTCGTCATTTTTTATATGCATGCTATAAAACAAAACGTTTAATAACTAATATCTCTAAAAATTTCACTAACAAATCAGACATTTAATGCAGAGGGTTTTGCTGAAATATGACATTTAGCATAATATTAATAATATAATGTAATAATAATAAATGTAATATTAATATTCATATTCATTTCCATTGCGCTTAATGATTACAAAAATATTTCACTGGACCACTTGTCTCATTAATTCTAAGATCAATCATCAAATAAGCTTTTGTCAGGGTGTTTTATGTTTTCAGGCCTCTAAGACAACCCATTGAGATATTATGGCCTGTAGTAGGTTTAATGTAGACATGATTGCCAATTTCATTAAGAGTAATTAAGTAACAATAATATTTTGATTGCATTTATGTATGTTGATCAAAGTGATAGAAAGCAGAAAACTCAGTGTAGTTAATAAACGTTCAAATGTTAACTTCACCAGCCTTAGCTGGAACATTTCTTATAAAACAACTCCATATTAAATAATAAAATTATTTAAAGGTACTATGCATATTTTAATCCAGGTCTGTGAAAAGACTAAGAACATGGTAAATATTTAATTAAATTCATATAGGCCTGAAAAAGTACTTGGAATAACGTAAAACACACTTTTTTATCGACGAAAACGATATCAACGAAAAAATAATTATCTGGCAACATGTTATTATATTCCGTTTTATAGCATTAAGCCCTAAATTACAATATAATTAAACGGTTTTACGTGAAAAAAACACTTTTCATTAGGCACAATTCGTCAATAAAGTATAAAGGATTAGTACTTCAAAGTATATTTAAACCTTACACACTTATAAACAATACTATAGTATTGTAAATGTTTTAGAATTAAAACTTTCTCAGCCATACACACTGAATGTAACTTTATTAAATTTCCCAGCTTCATGTTTATTCAAATGCTTTATTTTTTTGTTCTTGAGATGTAATGTAGTATTGCTTTTATTTTAGAATTAAAACTTTCTCAGCCATGCAGACTGAATGTAACGGTATTACGTTTTCAACTTCTAGTTCATGTTTAATTCAAACGCTTTATTTAGGTAATTTGAGATATAGAGACTCCATTCATAACCGCACTGTAGCCTCTATCCAGTCAATGTAGTTCTAAAATATTCAGAGCTTATCAACACCAAATCCACATATCAATTGTCTTCTTATGGCTTATAGCTTTGACTTCTCAATATAAAAAAGAATTAAATGTCATAATTATTATTGAAATAAATATATAAAATATCATCTCGTTATCTCCACGAATCAGAAGAACTCTATTTCCATAACAAAACTGACTTTACTGTGAATGGTTCGATTTATTTTGTCTCCGAATCCTAAATGTTATTAACAGGCTAGCATTACCAGGTTATTGACAAGCTTCCCGTTGCCTAAACTGGACACTACCGTACATGGGATCTTGTATGGATTAGTCCTTACCACGGTTTTCAGTAATATGCCAGTATTGTACTAGGTTAACGACTGTATATTCTGAAATCTGTTTTATTTTTTCTACAACTATATCAGTTCTCACGAGCAGAATAATTACGCTATTCACGAAATTAATGGAATAAATTGCTAAACGATCCTTAATTCTTTGGAGTTATAGAAATTTACTGTATTTGGCTTAATTACGCATTACTCAAATTCAAATCAAAGATTTGCACCGATGAAACCGATTAACGATTTAATGATTTATTCAGTGGTCTATTATGAACTCGTTCACCGAGAAAAATGCTTCGTTTAAGCGAACGAAACGTGCTTTGCATTGTTGGAATTGCAGAAATTCCTTTACCCTAAGTGAAATGATTCATGAGTACGACAAAAACTTGTAAGGAATAACGCTCGAAGTCAGCCTTTATATTTTTGTGTGTTGTGGAATCATTTTTCCATCTAACCTCATTATTTTGAATAGCATTGCCTTGAATTAAATACCGATTCGGTAAGTGATATAAGACAATCTAAGAGAAAAGAATAATAGTGTATCTCTAGCTACATGAATGCGTTTTTCATTTTGAAACTAATTACATAATTCTCTTTACGAAAATAAATAAACTTTAAAGATTTATTTGCAACACGGTACTCAAAATATTTCAGAAACTATAAGAGTTAGATTGGACCAAAGGACTATATTAACCTTTGTTTGCACACAAGTCTGCCAAAAATATAATTATAACTATGAGAATTACCTCTTAGACTTTGAATTCTCACGGTTGTTCCGGGACAAATCACAACATAGATATACCGATAGAAACCTTTTTACAGTTTACGTCCTACATAAGTATAAAATATAACATGAAATGTGATTTTTAATTATTTGCAGATTTTAGCGGAAATAAAAAAAGTTATTACTATTATAATCATCGCTTGTTTTAAATAGATCTCGTTAACCACAAGTTATGGCTTTTATCGGAGAATACTTTGATTAAGTTAGGTTTAATGTTTATTACTTTACACTCCCTAGACACAGCAAAAACTTTCTATTTAATATAGTATAACATTTATTAAGCTTTATATTATTATCTATTCACCACAGAGGAACTTTGTTTGTTTAATCTAAATTGTTACATTGTTAATAGATATGTTGAGGTTTCAATAAGTTGAACAATAATATAGGAGCAAATAAAGGCAATTAATAAAATTAAAATAAATATTTAAACTTATTAAAGACAGTCTATATTAATATTGAGATCGTTTGCTATGTGAAATTTGTCAGTGGAAAGTGCAGCTGTTAATTCATTCAGTATCGTTAAGAGTTCGTTCAAAATGTTATCTGGGTTGCAATTGTTATTAAATAATGTGGTGTAAGCTTCCATTATATTATGCAACGTCATTGACGAATTAAGGATCTAATATTTAGTCTTTGTTGTTATTGATTTGTGAAAACTTTTCGCACTATATTCTCAATATTCTATACTAGTACAAAAATGTAATGCGAGAGTGAAAATCTTTTTTTTAAATATTTTTTTTGAATGTGTATGCTAATATTAATAGGATAAAATACACTCTTGCACAAGTAACATGTCCATTTTGTGGCACTAAAAAAGATACGTTTCTGCTCCAATTCCTAAATGAGAGTGTTGGGTTTAAAACAGATATTATAATTAATTTGTTAAAATAAGCATGCATTTTAAAGTATTAAATATTTTCAGGAGCTGAAATTGGTGTGTAAAGGTCAACCTCAAAACTCTACATATTTTGAACTTGGTACATATCAGGGGTGATATCATAATCATAAGTTGACGTATGCTCGTTAATCAGCTAAATTTAACTAGCAATAGTTGTAACGCATCTTCAAGATCATGAAGTACAATGTTCTTAAGGTAAATAATTTACATTAGTAAGTTAGTTAGTTATTGTATTCTAGCGTGTTTTCTCTGTTAGCATGTCATCAGATCCCATGATTACTCAGTGAAATAAAGTTTCATCAGCGATGAAGAAATATTTATTTCGACTAATGTTGGAGTTTCCGTAATCTCATTCATTAATTATGCAATTATTCTAAAAGCCATGCAACATTTTATTGTAAAGACTAATTCCAATAATTCAAACTAAATATTTTAAGCCTGTCAACTACTCTGTAAAACATGAACAATGAAGAGAATTTCTTAAACAAATGTCTCTTGTTTGCAAAATATTCTAACATCCATTTGAATAGCTCAACTAATATTTTCATCTGTATAAAAGCGTGGTAAAAATGACTTTGTAGAAATAGTAATATAGTTAATCAAAAACATTTCTAAGTTTATATTATTTTGATTCACTTAATAAAAAGCAAAGGGCTTCATTAAAATGAATAGATTGACATTTTTAGCCAGATTACATATCAATTCATTTCCAAACGACTAGCTATATATTATTTGTTTAGTGAAATATTCTTCAAGTAAATGATTATAATATTTAAATAAATTGTTAATTAATAACTTTAAGAAGGTAAACATCAATGCTGTCGCTTTATGTGTCAAGCTTCTTGTTTTGATATACACAAATGAGTAAGGGAATTATTCTATTACCAAATTTGCTAAAGAGGTTTACACGTCAGGTTTACCTACTCCTTCTCATTGAATTCTAAGTTTAAATTTAAAAATACCGTTGTAGAAGTGTATGTTTTTAAAAATGTTTATTATTATCACGAAAGTTATAAATATGGGGAAATGGCTATGAGATATAAATAACAAAACAAAAGATTGAGTTTAGAAGAAGAAAATATAAAACAACTACATATAAGGAAATCCAAATATACATTAATTAGATTGATGTTATTTCAAATCATATTAAAGCCAACCTTAATGTTTAGGTCAACGTATTTAATGTTTAAATTATAGCAATGGCTTTCCGTAAAGACCCAAGATTTGTTACCTTCCAACTTGAAGAAATAAAACATATACAGTTGAACTGTAATGCTGGTAATACTACAACATACAAAATGTTCTATAAAACATACTGCGAAAGCATTTATTTCAGGATCGTTCCATAATAATATTTACTCTTTGCTCAAGCCACTGTTCCCTTGTGGCCAATTGTCTCATGTTAGGTGGCCAGCAGAACACAGTTCTTAAAAGAGGTAAGGTCTAAATCGTTTTAAGCGGTTTTATTGGGTATTTTCTGAATAAATGATTTGATAAAACATTTTATATTACAAAGTCATCTATATATATAAAAATTAATGTTTGTATGTTTGTCCTTTTGGTATCGTGAACTATTGGGTCCGATCATGGATGAAAATTTGTAAGTATATGTATTTTTTCACGGAGAAGGTTTATATGCTCATGCCCATTGATGTTATCCCTTTCCCGATTCAGGATTCCGCCCCCATGGTTACAAGAAATACCCATAAGAAATGCATTTGCAGCAAACAAATGTAACGTCTTTTCAAATTTTTAATCAGCTGTTCTTTGTATATTATAAATATAGAGTGTCAAATTATTTAAAATGTAAGTACAAATTAAATAGTTATGAGGATTAATATCTAATTAATATTATAAAGTTAGAATAGCATCTATCCGTGTGTGAACAGCCGGTTCAATTAGGGATCGGATTCATGATGTGGATTCGGGAGTGCTGATTAACATCTTATAAAATTCAAACGCATTTGGTACGTTGTTCCGTACCATTATGCCTCCAAAGCGACAAAGCAATTGGTTCGATCTACAACCTCAAGGGGCTCGGAAGAAAAGAGCATACGAGCCTCAGAATCAGACGAGCAACGAGTATTAAGGCTGGAAAATTTCGTGTACATAGCCGCTGAAAACCGTTCGACGGTATCATGGCAGAACAACGATAAATTGAAGGTTTGGAAACTAATCGAAATACGTACTACTCAGGCCCGTTCGTCTGAGACAACTGAACAACGCGGAAAGAAGGCATGCAAAAAATATTAGAATAAGGCAAACGTATCGTTCAAGACGATCGATGCACATTGATTTAATATCTGCTGCATTCTATTATGATAGTAATAATGATTACAGTCTTCATCCAAGTGTCGTCATTGGAAAAATGGATATAAAATTTGTATGTATTGTGGCCCGCCCTTAATTTAAGAATGAAACACCTAGGAATGTGCTGCGGCCAATGGAAAAGTTATAGTGCCAGAACAGAATTTACATTCCACCACCCGAACCACTTTCAACGTTGTATCAGGTGTTACACGTGAATCGAAGCATTTCTTGGAAAATATATCGCAAATACAATTCATGTTTTCAATGACATCGTTCGGTGCAACTAACATCTGTGCTGAAATTAATGCCAACTTTTAGAGTGCAAGGGCTAATTTATCATCGTGCCGGTCGCTGCTACCATTTGCCGGACCGCAGATCACAAGTTTCTTAAATTATATTTCATGGCAATACAGTCATGAACAAAGTTGAACAACGATGTCATTACAATGCAGGCACTAAACGAGAAAATCGTGGGCTGCGTTACAAGCCTTTTTCGGATCAAACACAATGAATTAGTTCTGCAAAAAATGCCAGCCGATGATCACGCAGTTGTAATTCGAGCAGATTAAAAGACCCGTTGGCAATTTACGAAAGACAATTTAATGCACCAACAGTGATTGAAGTGGCGATCGTGAATAGTTGGCGAAGAATTCGAATCACGCGACATTATTCTTCATGCAAGAAGTGGTGACGTTCAATCGAGTCTCCGAAACTCATCGTTCATACGACGGATTACGTATCCGATTCTGTTTTGCGAGGAGAGATGGATATCCATTTAAACATCAAATGAGATATCCACAAACAGAGAGGAAAAGAATAAGAAGTTCAGTGCTAAGATTATTATTCGTATCGATTGATGATTCGTCAAGGGACGCTGAGAACCATCATACTAAAATGTCGACATATTGTTCCATCTTTAACATTGTCGACATGTACGCGCCGAATTTTTGAAACCGAACGACTTCCTTATATATTCGATTGAATCAAACAAGTTGCGGTCTGAAGAGTACATCCATTTACGAGACGCAATCGTTAATGATGGTAACAAGAAATCCAAAGAATTAGGAAGATATGGTCATATTACCATCGGGACATTCAACGGAAGTCCACGGCACATGCATGAATATGCACAAGATGCGGATAACATACGTTCGGCATACGTCGTCAGATTTGTTCATCACATTTACCATGCATTCTAGTGGGGTATGAAATTAATGAACTTCTGTTAGCGGCTATCATCTTCGGACCGCCATGGACATTACCGCACGCGTATTTTAAACAAAAATTGAAAATCTTTCATGGATTTTATTATCAAGCATCGTGTTTTTGGTAGGTACGCTGTTGGAGTTGTATTCCATTGAATGGCAGAAAAGGGGATTGCCACATGCCATATTTTGATTTGGTTAGTCAATAAAATACGCCTAAATCAAGTTGAACCAAATCATCTCAGCAGAACTACAGATAAGACATTGTTTTAATCAAACTTATTCGACGTCGTTACCAAAAATATGATTCATGGTCCATGTGAGCGCATTTAATCACAATTCACCATGCATGTATGATGGGAAATGCACGAAAACGATACACAAAGAAACTTGGTTATGAGACCATTACTGGCAATGACGGATACCCACTGTATCGTCGACGAATCAGTTGAAGATGGCGGCAAATTCCTTCGTTCTGAAAGTACGAAACGTTAAAACCTTTAAGGACCATAAGAAATGTGGCATGAAAAAAGTTTATATTCTTGTAAAACGTATTGCAGTTATGTAACTAAACTATTTTATTTGTATTTCAAATAATAGTACACCTATTTTATTATATCTGGCCTGGGGGACAAAAAAATTTTTTTTTGGGTTGTCCCTACGGACGGTAACGGAACTTGACAAAGATAACTGCAATGGCTATTTTTGTTCCATGCGGACAGTAGTAAACCTAGGTAAATTGAGTAGTTCACTATATTTATGTAATTTGTACAATTCTTTGTAGGTTTATTTAGGTGATTGAAGTAAATATAATTTAATAAATTTAGTTCATTTTATTAAAAAATTATGAATTACAAAACTTATATCAATATACATGGTCGAAAACATGTCAGTTTATTATAAAAAATAAACAATTGACATTGTGCTTATGTTGATTAGTTTAACTGTTCAATCAGTTTCTTTCATTGGTAAAGCATTATTGAACTTGGACTTATTACACATACACAGTTGTTCGGTTTTCTTACCTTTGTCTTGGCACATTCAACACATCGAGTCTGATATTTGTTCTTTTTCATGATATGTTCTGGCTTCAATGGAGGGTCTAATTTTAGATCTCCTTGACAAATGGTTTATTGGAAGTGAACGCATTCTATTTGTGTAGTCAGCACCAATTAGACCTCGTTTTAACATTTGTCGGTACTCAAGAGAGTGTAATTGCTTTTTGAGCTCTTCCCTTTTTCATTTAATTGTATTATGTAAAATAAAGTTTCATAACAGAATCCATTCTCACAAAACTTCAATTTCAATACCCTAAATAACTAGTAAGAAGAATAAAAATGCATAAACTCAAAATCTAATTTGCCAAACTGAAGGGAAAACTGTAGTCA
This sequence comes from Homalodisca vitripennis, assembly GCF_021130785.1. NCBI lineage: Eukaryota > Metazoa > Arthropoda > Insecta > Hemiptera > Cicadellidae > Homalodisca > Homalodisca vitripennis. Next base: position 26,759 of record NW_025776226.1, on the reverse strand, counting down.
GCTGTTCTCAATAAGGCTAGCCAACCTAATTCCCTCCACAGTCCTAGGGACATCTGTGTCCAACAAAAAAATAGTGTTATTATGAGCAAATCAAAAAAATAATATTATCAGATTTTTCTTCTAAATATATTGGTTCATGAGTGTATTATGATAATCATCAATTAATTCATCAAAATTTTCATTAAGAATGTTTGTACAAAAAATAAAACTAAGAAACACATTTATAACTATATTGCATAATTAGTTATTTTTTATCAAAATAAAGGAAACGTTCTTTTACAGTGGGAATATTTTTTTAAACGTATTTCTAAGCTTTTTGAATCGTTAATAATTAATATTTATGAATATTAAAAATGGACTGGCATATAGAAAAAAATTTTTATTCTGGGGACACATGTGTCCTTGGTCTTAATGGGTTTTTATGTCGGAAGTCGATAATCGTTGGTTGTTCCATATTCACCATTGCTCTCAAAGACCTTCAAAGCACACAATTAATGTTGAGTATTGCAAATTCAGTAAAGTCGATTAAAATACAATTTGCAAGTATGTCAACAACGGAAGTGAATGGCAGTCTTCGGAGTAGGGAATGTAGCTGGCACCTCGCTCGATGAAATAACCAATACCAACTTGGACGCTAGACATTAGCAGCAATGAAGCAGTATGGGATATTATCATTTCCAATCCATGAACGACATCCAACAGTAGTACAATTTGACAGTGCATCTCGAGAATGGACAACGCGTGTACTTCACAACAGATAATGTACGTGCAAGGCTTGGTTCCCCCGGCAACAACTTTAACTGCATTTTACTCATTGTGCCAAGATGATCATTTTGCAAAGACTGCAACTTTATTCTGGGTACCGAAATTTTACACGTGGAATGCATCGGCTAAAAGTGTTCAAAAGTCGCAAACAAGGTAAAGTAGTTGATAGGACATCCCAATTTGTATTCCAGTGACCCGCATTGGGTTAGTCTGTACACTGTTCTCCCGGAACTATACGAATGTTTCTATTTGCGATTGCTGTTAATCAATGTACCGTGGACGATGTCCTTCCAAGATTTAAGGAACAGTCAACGGTCAGTTATGCGCCACTTATCATCAAGCTTGCCAGAAACTAAATCTTCTTGAAAATGATGCATTGGGACACTGCACTCGCTGATGCATCGAATACTGCTCGACCACAGCAAATACGTACGTTATTTGATATCATTTTAACAACCTGTGTCCATGTTAATCCAAACGATCTTTGGGAAAAAATTCAAGGCCAAGGACAACTGAGTGAAGACATTCTACATCGTTGTGCGCATTGCGAATCAAAATTCGGACATTCATTTCTCTCCAAACGTGTATATGAGGCATTGATTTTGATTGAAAGATATTATGTTTGGCATTACTCCACAAGGCAACTGGATGCAACTGGAAATGCCTGATCAAACAGACCAAGCGAAACAACATTTTCCGATCGTGATTTGCAACGAGAAACACACTTTGATACTGTCGAATTGGGGGAACATTTGTTCAGATAAATCTTCGCAGTTGATTCCAGAACAAGCATTGCGTATGGACAGAATTATGCGTGCCATACTAGACAGAGTGGATGGATATATTTTCCTAGATGCGCTGGTGGTACAGGGCAAGACTTTTTTCTTTCACTCATTATGGCAACCAGTACGATCACCCAAAATAATATTTGCACTGGCCATTGCATCATCTGGAATTGCGGCAACTCTTTTGGATGGTGGCCGAACTAGTGCATTCAGCATTGATAACTGCCGTGTTGTATTTGCAAAAACACTGAGACACCAACATGCAACTTCAGTAAAAACTCTGGAATGGGAAAATACCCAAACGTGTCAAATTATCATAATGGGACGAATGTAAATGTCTCACAGTAAGGCATTGGAAGCAAATGATCGTACACTGCGAGATTTGAGAGGAAACGCACAGATCTTGGTTGGCGCACTCTCATTTTATTGTCTGGTGATTTTCGATCCAAATACGCAGGCCGTTATACCCACGTTCAACACCCGCTGACGCGAACTTTAATGCATGTCTCAAATCATCAGTTTATGGCGCCATATACAGAAATTGATTTTGAAACCAACATGCGGTGATACAACTACAATAGGATGCATCGGCATGAAAATTTGCAAAAAACAATGATGGCTATTGGAAATGGCGAGTGCAAATGGATGAATCTACGCGAATTTATCACCTTGCAGCAACTTCTTGTAAGATCACAAAAAGCATAGATGAATTGGTGCAAAATAGTTTTCCAAACATTGCACAAAGCTACAAAAAATCTTCAGTGGCTAGTACGCGTGCTTATATTAGCAGCTCAAAAATATCGATGTCAATACCATTAACTTCAATATTCAGAATGGAATACTGGCGAAAACAACCTAATATATAAGTCCATCGATACTGTGGTGAATCAAGACGAAAGTTATCAATATCCAACTGAATTTGATTCGCTTGATTTGCCAGGCATGCCACCGCCCACGTTCTTATATGAAAATCTGGCGTACCATTCATTCTTCCTTCGAAAAAAAATAAAATCCTCCACGACTTTGTATAACGGAACCAGACTTCTCAGTCAAGAAAATGATGAACAATGTTATCGAGGCAACAATTTTGACTGGAAAATTCAAAGGTGAAGACCGAACTGTTACCAACGTATCCCAATGGATCCCAAACAGAATATGCCATTCGAATTTAACGTTTGCAGTTTCGGTGCGACTCGCTTTCGCAATAACTATCAACTTAAGCACAAGGAACAATCGTTGCAAGTATGTGGATTTGAATTTGGAGAATCATGTTCTCACATGGGGGCAGCTTATGTGGCTTGCTCACGCGTTGGAAAACCTTCTGATTTATTTGTTTTACGCACCAAGGGAAAACAGAAAATATGTGTGATCACCAGCCCTTCAATTAAATATCGATTTAATGAAACGGCTGCAATGTCACAATTTTGTCGGAGATGAACAAAATCAATAGAGGTGACTCAAATGAATAGTATATGTGTGTATTGAATATTAACTGAATATTTCTTCAAATTTATTTTTGTTGGATGGCGTAGCAACGCGCGCAGGGTAAGCTAGTAATTATAAAAGATATTTCTCGGACAAGGAAGAACCACGATCAAAAATTATAATGATTGTTTTTAATATTTAAAAAATTTACTATTAAAATGATAACTTAGCATATGTTAATTACAAGCGTCCAAGTTTTTGAAAATCAAGGAACGGTTAACACGCGTTTTCACAGCACGTTATAAAATATTAGATATATGCGTAAACTACTTTTAGTATTATCAGCTTGCATAATAATAAATTTGGTGAAATCTCACTTAAAGCATGAAGTGTGATATCCTAAACCTCCAGACCGTGTGATAATCTCAATATTCAAGAACCTAAATTTGCCCAGACTGTCAAGGAAGTTAAATCAACTAATGTTTAAATTAGTAAGTGTCAATAGCATGGTAGTGCGTGTAAGTCTCTACATTTGTGTTTGTTAAACCGTTCCTCTACATGAAAATTTTATTAAGTAGTGTTCTTCATGTTATTTTATGTAAGAAACGGTTTTATCGTAAAAAAACAAAACTTAATGGAAATTTTTTAAATATTGTACTTTATAACTGTAAAAATTTATAAGTATTTTAGCTTAATGCAGACCTTAATTGAACTTCAACGGATTAATCTTAACAAAACACTGTATGATAATAGTTTAAAATCAATATCAGAGATAAAGAAGTAATATCGTTTTGAGATGTAGAGGAAGTATGACAACTTATAAAACTTCCCATATGACATATTTTTCAAATCTTAATTTAATTATAAAATACAGTATATGCAGGTAAAACAACGAAACTTTATGAATGAAGACAATTTTAAAGTTTTTATGAATAGTGAGATGTTGTTAAAACACTTATTATTTTCACCCCACTTGAACAAAAAATATTTATCTAAACAATCTGCTGTCATTGAGACAACTTTAATAATTATATAAACTGAGAACAATACTAGTAAGCCCTTAGAGGGGTAGCAACTGATCGGGAATGACAGCTTTGATCAGAACTTTACAATCCGCTTTTAAACAATAATCCTCTTCGCCCAACTTTGATTTGTATATTGCTGTAATTATCAGATGCTTATCAACCGCGAGGGAATATGATAACTGGAATAATTTTTCGGTTTAAAATTCACCAGATTAATTTGTTTGCTTGCTGTATTATATTTCAATTACTAAATAACTTCTTGGTTATTCCGTCATGTCAGTTATTTTACTTTTATTAGTTTGAATATTATAGTAGACGTAATAATAACTGAATAAATAGTAGGGCTATATTTCACAATTCGCTTAATGCATAGTCTGAGATCAGATATTGGTACAAATTGACTACTGTAATTTAGAGTCCACGTCTGCTTCTTCCTTATATCCATAAAATGTCGAGGACGAAGAATATTTAATTTTGCTTGAGCACCTAGGCTATATAAGAGCTCAGTCTAATTGCACAGCAGCTATGCAGTGTAGTCTAGAGATACCTCAATACTAAAAATTTTACATCGCAGCCTCGTTATGTGTCGTTAATATTTTAATTTCAAAAATCAAGGAAAATGACAATGTTTTAATATTTAATTTAACGTTTGATGAAAAAGTGTCTGATACTGAATTATATTGATCTATTTATAAATATTATAAACATATATAATCTAACCAAAGACTAATAAATCATTCTGCCAAAGAGCACCTTTTGCGTCAGCATGAAATGTGTAGTTAATCTCCGTTGAAATAAAAGTGCAAACTCTTAAGAAAGAGTTAGAGTAAATAGGGTATTCTCCATTGACTATGAAAGCACATTAACGTTATTACTAAATACAACCTCATTCTTTTGGCATGGTAATTAAATTGTAATAAATCCCACTGTGATAAAATGTAATTTACGTAACTTTGTATCTATCTTTGGCATTCAATTCGTATCGGATACATAAAAACAGCAATTCTTAAAAATGAGACAAGGTAGTAGAAGGGACAGTTTAAACAAAAAACAGCATATAAAAGAAAAGGAAGGAAACATTTAACGTTCAAACAACTCTTATAAATTAATTGCTGGTATTTTGTTTTATATGAAAATTAAAAGCATTTCGTAGGTGAAAAATTCAGATGTGTTAACATATCTTTTGATGTAGCTTTACGAATTTATAAAATTCACTGAGATAAGATTTATTTGTGGAATAAAGGAGACTGAAAAAAAGTCTTAGAAGAGACACTCGGCTTTGATACAAGCTTCAGCTTTAGATACATGTTATTATACAACAGTTCTAACAACCTTACAAACATTTTTATTGTATCTTATACAATTTTATTTCGGTATACATCTAATTACAAAGCAAGTATTAAATCTTAATATATTTCAATACATTTTTAATACGGAATATGTATATTTATTTTTCATTTACTATTTAAAAAATCTGATTCATGTAATTAAATAACTATTACTTCCATTTTATAAATAACTATAATAATTAAAAGACGATGACTGTATCAAACGTTCGCCTTTGATCATAGAAACACATGAGAACTTCATATGGGTTCAACCAAGACGTTCTTCTAATATTAGTTCATGTCATCTGTATTTATTATTATTACTTATTAACTGTTTATTTACTTTCGTTTGTACTGTTTTCTTTTATATTTTTATATTTTATACAATTTTTGCACCTGAAGACGGTTTTCACCGAAATATAGTGCCAATGTTTTAAAAACACTTTGTTTTAATTGTAAAGTAATTTACTACAAATAATATATAAAGCCTCTAGGCATCAACTCTCGAAGTAAAAGCAAGTAAGTCTATTGACACTTTTATACACCTTTTTAACGCCTTGTTTTGTTCATTTCGATGTTACCTTTTGTGTGTTTCATATATTTCTGTTAATATTACTGTTACAGACTCTTTTTACTGTGCTTTCTTAATTCGTTTTTCTAATTACATTCTGATTTAAAGTTATGTTGCTTAAAGTTTTAATATTGAAATAGTTTGACTTTAAACTCAAAAAAGTATTTCACGTGACCAGCATGACATCGGACAATGAAGAATTAAAACGTTTCTTATTGAATCAGATCCAATATCACACAACAAAACTAGCAAAGTGTTATTTAAATATTCTATATTTAGGTGCTTGTTTAAATCTAGGCATTGTCCCCAATGGCCTCACAGTAAAATTTCCTTTATCAGGAATACCAAAGTACATGCATGATTCAATAAATAAAATTGCAAGAAGCACTAACACGTCTTTGACTTCAACAGTATATGAAATGTACAAAAATCAAGCAACCATACACAGTCAAGAATTAATGAATATTACAAAACGTTTTACATCAAGTTTTCTAAATCAAATATGCTTAGTAAATAAAATTACCCTAGAAGCAACACGTTTCATGTCTATTAAAGCCAGTGAACATTTTAATAAAATTAAAAAGCTTCAGATTGATTATGCAAAAAAAGGATGTGAATCCAGATATTAATTGCGAAGAAGAAGAAGGTAAATGTGACATAATTAATATATGTCAAAACACTGTAGAACAATCTAACATTAATCCTTCCCTTGATAAACATATGCTTTCATACCAAAGCGAAAGTAAACCAAATTTTGTGAATTTATCAAAATATGTCTTGAATGATGATGAAGTAGATGTGATATCAAAAGGACTTAATTTTTGCCCCCACGACAATATTCGATCATATGAAACTAGTTTCGGATACATTGGAATTTGCTAATAAAGTTAGGACAAAACACTATTTTTCAAACAATCCTACCAAATTACCATGCATTGAAAACAGAATTGATGAGTCACTAATTAAGTTTAAATCTAAATCTAGTTGGGAAGCACCCAAACTAAGTTCGGATCATCCTCTTGAACAATTTCTCAATATTGTTATATCTAATATAGCTGATCCTAATTTTCCTGATTTTCTTCCGAAAACCACTAATATTAATGACAAACAAATAAAAGCCATACAATCTTTACGAAAAAACAAAAACATAATTATTGTTCCCGCAGATAAAGGAAATACTACAGTAATAATGAATACAGTTGATTACGTGTCAGAAATAAACAAACAATTAAGTGATGAAGATACATATAAGAAACTGGACAAAAACTTAACAGAACAGTTCTATTCCGACATTTCAAAATATTTAAATGAAAATTGTGAAAATGAAAATCTGTCCAAAAGTTCAATAGCTTTAATGATACCACAACATCCAAGTACACCAGTCTTTTATATTCTTCCCAAATTACACAAGAAAATTATGCCACCACCAGGACGCCCGATAGTATCTTCTTGTTCATCACCTACAGAAAGAATTTCTGCATATGTGGATCATCAGCTACAGGACTTTGTCCAAAATCTACCATTATTCATAAAAAATTCTGATGACTTTTTAGATAAACTTAAAAATGTACCCCAACCTCTTCCTAACGATGCAATATTGGTCACTGTTGATGTCACTTCTTTATACACAAATATAGAACACAATGAAGGAATTGAAGCTGTAACATACTATCTTAATCAAAGACAAATTGATACAAAACCTAGTACTTCATTTATTACAAAATTAATCCATTTTGTGCTTACAATGAATTGCTTCCGTTTTCAGGATACATTTTATTTACAACAAAAAGGCACAGCCATGGGAACTCGTATGGCTCCGTCATATGCCAATCTTTTCATGGGAAAACTAGAAACAGATTTTCTCAACAGTCAAAATTACAAGCCTATATTTTGGAAACGTTTTATTGATGACATTTTCTTTATTTGGACACATGGGAAGAATAATTTAACCAACTTTTTAGAACATTTAAAACAATTTTAGCAAATTAAGATTCACATTTGAGACGTCTTCAACATCAGTCAAATTTTTAGATATGGAAGTATTTATTGAAAATGGACATTTAAAAAGCAAAATTAACGTAAAACAAACGAATAATTTGGAGTATTTAAACTACGACAGCTGTCATCCAGTCTATATCAAGAGGAATATACCAAAAAGTTCAGCATGCAGAGCTCAAAAATTATCTAGTAAGACAAATGACTTGGAAAAATACATTGATGATATTATGAACGCATTCTTAAGAAGAGGTTATCCACGAAAATTACTTAAAGATAAACTTAATGTAAAAAAGAAAACACTACATTCTAAATTTGAAAACAGTGATCCAAAATTAATAGTTCAATACCATCCAGGGCTTCACAAAATTAATAATATTCTTAAAATAGCATTTAATACCTTACAAAATTCTAGTTCAACTAATGATATTTTTAAAACAACTCCTAGAGTAATCTTTAAAAGACCTCCTATTCTTAAATATATATTGGTCAAACCTAAATTAAAAATGACAAACACCAATGAAAAATCAATACCAAAACAAAAAGGATCACATCCGTGTAATAAACCAAGATGTTTGATTTGTAAAATGTTACCAAATTCTTCAAAATTCACTAGTAGCAAAACACGCAAGACATATCCTATCATCGGCAACTTGTCTTGTGAATCTAAAAATGTGATTTACCAAATTCAATGTAAAAAATGTCCAGCAGATTATATTGGCTCAACAACAAATACCTTGAGGACAAGAATGAAAGGACACCGATTTGATTATAAACACCAAGATTTAAAGAAAACTGTCGTGACTCATGGTATAAATCACAATGAAACTTTTGAAAATACATATTCAGTCACCTATTCGGCAAGTACATACAAATTCAAACCTAATTTACCTCAGAACATTAGAACAAGCACACCAATTGGTTTTAAAGAGCAAAATTCCACATGGACTCAACATCAGATAACTTAGCCAAAAACGTCTAAATTTGAAATCAACATATGGAACAATTGTTTAGTTCATGTCATCTGTATTTATTATTACTACTTATTCACTGTTTATTTACTTTCGTTTGTACTGTTTTCTTTTATATTTTTATATTTTATACAATTTTTGCACCTGAAGACGGTTTTCACCGAAATATAGTGCCAATGTTTTAAAAAACACTTTGTTTTGATTGTAAAGTAATTTACTACAAATAATATATATATATATATATATATATATATATTACTATATATATACTATACTATACTGTATATATATATATAGAATTTATACAGGGTGTATATTATGTTCTGGGAAACACCCAAATATATCCTTTAATAATTTAAATATAAATTTGAAACCTCTTACAATCGTGATAGAGATTGGGCATCTACTTTTTGGAAACAATGTTTTTGTTATGTCACAACCAACGGGGACGTCCTGCCGAGGGTATCGTGAATATTCTTAATGGAAGCCTATACCTTGTGATACATAATTTTAAAGGTAATAGCTTACTGAATTGAATGCCATAAACCGCATCTCAAAGGAATTATTTCTATCAGAAAATAGAGCATTTTTAGTATTGAAAAATTTACTGATGTTTCAACAATGTAATTTTAACATGGTTCTTGCCACAAAATGTGTTACACTAATTTTTTACCATTTTTTTAAATGTTCAATTAAATAAAACAAAAATTTCATTTTAAGCTGGTTCTATTAGCACAAATTTGCCAGTTTTTTATTACAGTACAATTATGGAAATACTTATGTTATTGATTTCTTATTACAAATAAAAATAATGTATGCTGTTAGAAAAGTCTTACAACAAACGTTTTACCTGCATTTGGTGTCAAAGCAATTGTTCGAACTGTGTTCCTTCTACGGTTTGACAATGAGCCAATCTTGTGTAAAATGATTCGACAGAGTTGCCTAACATTTCTTCAGTTATCAAAGCAATCTCCTCTATAATCCTGTTTCTTAGGTCTTCCAAATTATGAGGCTTTCTTCTATAAACATTGGATTTTAAATGACCCCATAGGAAATAATCGATTGGTGACAAAACCGGAGATCTTGGAGGCCATTCGATTTCTCCTCTTCGGCCAATCCACTTATGAGGAAAACCTTAAATCCAAATACTCTCTTACCTGTCTCCCATAATGGGGGTGGAGCACCATCCTGCTGAAACCATACATTATCAAAGTATTCTCCCTGATGCAATTTGAATAGCTGGGATTATTTCATTTTGGAGCATATTGTAGTAAAGTTCGGCATTTAAATTTCCATTGATGAAAAAGGGTCCAACAATTTTGTTACCTAAAATTCCACACCATACGTTCAGTTTTTGTGGTTGCTGTGAATGGGACTCAGTAATCCAATTTGGGTTTTCACTAGCCCAGTAACGGCAATTGTGCCTGTTAACATTGCCATTTAGGAAAAAAGTTGCCTCATCAGAAAATAGTATGTTGGTCAGAAAAATCTCTATTGTCATCACATTTGCGCATCACAAGTTCACAAAACTCAACTCTTCTGTCGTAAATCATCCTCACTTAACTGTTGGACTAAATGAACTTTAAATGGTTTGTATTTATTAATTTTCAAAATCTTACTCACAGACATAGGGTGCATATCATGTTGCTGTGCAGCTTTTCTGAGCGATGTATGTGGGTCTTCAATAAATGTTTGCAAAACATCTAGTGCATGTTCTTCATCTGTTGCAGATTGTATCCTACCCGACTTTGGCCGATTACGTACACTCCCTGTCATTTCAAAACGCTCAATAGTTTTTGATATTGTTGAAACACTTATGGGATTCCTTTCTGGGAAAGTGTCATTAAAACAAATTACAAACTTCCCCGATAAGATCTTTGACGATCGCCATATCCTCGCATCATCAACAGAGTAATTCGTTCTCTTTCAGACAATTCCATTAAAATGCCAAAAAAAAAACTGAACTACTGTAATTAGATAACTTGTTGACAGCAATGCTTCAGAGACACTGATTAAATCGACAGGAATGATATGACCTTTGTCCATTTGTAATTCCCAAGCTTAGACCTGTCTAGTGAAAGCTCCATGCTCAACAAACTGAAAACTGTAGACCAGATGATTAATAACACAATAATGTTTCTCATAGGCTAGTGACCTTTGTCTCTTTAAACCTTCCTGCTGACTGGAAACACCAAGTACAGATTCATAAGTAATCAGAGAAAGTGACTCATAAGTTTTATTCATTGTAATAAAAACTGGTAAATTTGTACTAATGAAACCAGCTTAAAAATAAATTGTTTATTTTATTTTAATTGAACATTTAAAAAATGCTAAAAAAATTAGTGTAACACATTTTGTGGCAAGAACCATGTTAAAATTACATTGTTGAACATCAGTAAATTTTCAATACTAAAAAATGCTCTATTTTCTGATAGAATAATTTCCTTTGAGATGCGGTTTATGGCATTCAATTCAGTAAGCTATTACCTTTAAAATTATGTATCACAAGGTATAGGCTTCCATTAAGAATATTCACGATACCCTCGGCAGGACGTTCCCCCGTTGGTGTGACATAACAAAACATTGTTCCAAAAAGTAGATGCCCAATCTCTATCACGATTGTAAGAGGTTTCAAATTTATATTTAAATTATTAAAGGATATATTTGGGTGTTTCCAGACATAATATACACCCTGTATATGTAAGACAATAAAAAGAAACTTTAATTACAGATTAACAATTTTATGCTGAATTCAGGACCATATTAAAACATAAATCTTAATTACATTCACGCTTCACTAATGTGATATATAAAAAATAAATATTTATACAATAAGATAAAACACACTTGGTCAGGTGCCGGATTATATTTCAAAACAATCGGACAATTAACTGTAGGATTTATTTCAAATTTGTGGTAGCATTTTGTTAGTTTAAAATATCATTAATTCAATACATAAATATATACTGAATTCTATATAATGTAAGCTATGTTATGGACTTCCATGTATCCATAATTCAATGTATCCACTCCTACATGTTAAGCTGTAAAGAAAGAATAATATGATTAGAATCTTTTGCGAAATACATGTAACAGCTTTCTATTTATTTTTGTTTTCATTGCAGGTACCGCAAACCAATGTACTTAGAACACTGGTATAGTATACGAAATTACAAAGCTACAAATATTCAGAAGCTTTTGGAAACAAAAAAACCCGACTTCAATTGAGACACACAAGTGAAAGCCCTATGCTAAGAGAGTTGACTTGCAATCAACAGAGCGAACCACCTGTAGGCCTACACTTTGTGTACACTGCTTCTCTGTAGGGAAATTGTTATGCTTGGCCATGTCTTCAGTACATACTCTGTATAAACTACCTCTTATCTAAACCTTACTTTAGGAAATGGATTCAGACATTTATAGAATGATGTTGAATTGTTAAAGTTTGCATTAAATTAAACTATGCAATATTTATTCAAGTATTCAATAAACGCTATGCTACTTTCCATATGAGGTACTGCTTTATTAGATCATATACTTATGGAGTTCGGCGGGTAATCTGGTATATGCAACAGTTACTGAATTACCCTGTTTAAGAGAAGAAATCTTATCTTCATAACTACTCTCTGTAGTCTAATATTGTGTTGAACATTCACAAATACGAGAAGCTATTAATTTAGCAAAACGAACTTCCAGTTCCACACTAAGTCTAGATTATGATACAAAGCTTTCATTATAACATGGTACCTTAAAAGTAATCTACTTTTATTATTACAATCGTAGCAGTTGTAATAATGTAACATTCCGTATGCTTTCAATGCCGGCATAAACATATAAGTGTGTTATATTATATGCAAATAAATGTAACGCAGTTGAGTTAAATGTATGTTTGGGTAAACAATCTACTTTTAACAACCAAATTAGTTTCTGTTTCAGAGAAAATAACGCACATATAGTTTAAAATAACAAACATATCAAGTATTAAATAACATTAATATCAACTTGTATCGTAAAAAACTTTGCTGCGAATGCGTGCTAAATTTTAAGTCTACAAATTAACTCTCCCTCGAGATTCTCGTTGATCGTTAGGATATATTTTTTACTATATTAAATTAACATTTTGGAATTTGTATTCAATTGGTTCACACATTAATGTTAAGTGTAAACTTTCAGTGATTATAATAATTAAGAATAAAACCAGTGTAATCATTTAACTTACGCAAAAACCCCTTTGAGTAATATGCATGTCTAAAATGAAGCCTCATAAAAATTTCAAGTCTATAGATGACTTAATTATCTAGATATCGTACACACACACACACACACACACACAGACAGAGAGAGAGAGAGAGAGAGAGTGAGAGAGAGAGAGAGAGACACACGGCATATATATATATTTAGAATTAAAATTTTTGTTCCTCGAGTGATAGGCTTTTATATCACTTTGAAAACTAAAAGAAAATTAATTGTTTGCTTATCATGTGTAAAAGTTTCGTTTTTATCATAAATTTAGAACCCTTAAAGAGATTCAATATACCTTCATAGATGTTGCTTTAACATCACACTGAGTATATAACTGCAAATTCGTTTTTTTATTGTGATGTATCACAGAAGTTATACATTTTACAGTGTGTATTGTTTTAAACACTGTATTATTACTATGTGTGTTTCTAAAGATATAATGCTCATAATTCTCCATTTTTCTCCTATTATTCTATAAAATTATTAAACTGAAATCTCAATAAGTAGTTTTCCTCCACATTAATTTGGTACCAAGTCTAAGACATAATACTTTACACAATTATGCACCTGTTGTTTTTGCAATGTAATTTTGCTTCATACCTATTCTAAGTAAGCTGTATACTAATACCAACTATATGGAAATATCATATAAAAGTTTAAAGTTACAAATAAGTTTTTACAAAATATATTCCGCAATATTTTTAAACATTATAGTAATAACTAAAATCTGTTTTGAGTGAATGCTATCATTATTAAAATAAGGATTTTTCATAATTTTAAGGAAACACTCCATCTAAAAGTTTCTGGAAAACAATGGACTTGAAATTTCTCTTAACTTGGAATGAAGATTATTGTTCTGTTGTTACAAAAAGGAAAATTAAAAATCTGCAAAATATATATTTTTTAGTTCATAGATTTTATTTTATGTTGTTCATTGCTTTTACCTTTATTGAACTAATATTTCTGTTATGTGAAATGGTAGATAGCTCGAACAAAAGGATTGGAAAAATATTGTTTTTTCTTTTGCGTTTTCATTAAGATTTTTGCGAATTTTAAAAGATTTATGTGATTGATTTGATAAGATTATTAACACATGCGTTTAAAAACTGTCAATTAGGTACGAGTTTTAGTCAATTAAAATAAATGAAGATATCGAGCTTAGAAACGAAACACACTTTCGTTTTTAATGATGCATACGTTATCATTACGACCAATAAATGACGTTTCAGAAAGAGATAATCCAGTATTAATACATTTATTTATGATTTCTCTCATATAATTAAATCCCTTACGGTGATAAATGTCATATCTTCGCTTCACGTATAACTGTCTGTAAGGTACCAACAAAAAGTGCCTAAAGATTGTTTATTTATTTCCTTAGGTGTACTTTACCTATTTAGAGCTAAGAGAACACAAATTATACCTTTTTATAATAAAACTACTTCTAATTATAGTGTAACTCCCACTCCGCACACTCGCGTTTAAAGATACTAAGAGAATGAGGATATACAGTATACATTTCGCTGAAAGTACTTTTATAAGAATGGGTTTTCAGGTCATGAATTAGAGATGTTGGCAATAAGATAAATCTTTTTACCGGAATTTGCCTTTTCTAAGAGACTGCCCTTTGAGAAAATCATAAGATCTTGAATAATGTATTAAGATCGAAAGGTTTACTTGTGGACAAAGATCCAAATGTCCAAATTTCTAACAGCGGATTCAACTGTTGGTAAATTGGTATAAATAGGCAATATTTATGATGAAGTAAAGTATAGTAAAATGTTTTATTTCAAAGTTTCTAGAATTTCACTCCACTTTCTAAAACAGAGTATTGCTCGAGTATAATATGTATTTGTAATATACAGTTGGACTGGGGTTTATTGTTTTCAAATATTCAGCATAAGACTCCTTGGTATCTTTGAAATACATAAGAGTAAAATCAATACGGTTGACCTTATCCTGTGACCCCATCGTCCAATTTGACGGACGCCTCTTATTGGTGGAGACATCGCGTGATCCCGTCTGTCTGTCTGCCGCTGTCCAGGAGCGTCTCTTAGACCTTCGAACATTCAGTTGTACGGTAAGAGCCATTCTGGACATATGGTCCGGTCTCAGTGACAGTCTCGTACTTTCTTCTCTCTTGATCAGGATAGTGCCATCTTGGATCTCAATGCCCTCTATTATCGTACTTGTTAGACGGTGTCTCGTTGGTATATTTAGAAATGACATGGTACAGTCGCGGTCACTCCAAAGTCTCGTACTTTGTTCTTAATGTAGTCTCGTATTGGAACTCGTCTCGTCTGTCTCTCTTGCGCAAATTAGTGCCGTATCGATGTCCTCTTTCTTCAAGACAATACATGCAATATTTTACATTCAGGTGTGCAAATATTTCATACGATACAGTTGATACAAAGTTTCTACCATAGAACTGGAAACCTAATACAAACAAATATTCTGTTGTGCTGTACAGAAACGATACATTCTACATAATTGTGATTTAAGATAGAAAATGTAAAGGTATTCAATAGATTAGAAGAAACTTACGTGCGTTACGGTAAATTTTTTATGAAGCACATACAGTAAATTTTATTTATATTAGAGTACAAAATATAAAATGTGACCTAAGTAAATATGAACCGTTTTCCCCATTTTTATGAACTTAATTTAATTTCTGTGTTTTGTAATTTCCTCTGACAATCAGACTATTTACATGCCTAAATAAAAAATGAATGTATTTATACTTTTTCGCGAATTGACCTTTGATAAATCGGTAGTTACTAATTGAAAGGAAGGAGTAAAGCACAGAAGGTCCCACGTAACTCGCTTCTCTTTAGTTGCATGCAAAATTTAAAGTCTATAACTCTTTGCAGTAAGTTACACGTCTTACTATGTGTCATATGAAAATATAATAAGATTGCTCTTAGATTATTTTACGTAGTTATTATTTCTGCAATCTTATCAATGCTGCGATGGTTAACTAAAGGACGAATGTAACAAAACGTCGGGAATGCTCAGCCAAATCCAATGGAGTGACACTCAAATTCTTTGAATTAAATATTGCTCATATATTTATTTTAATCGCTAATGAGGGGTTGAAGTTAGTAATTGGTTACTGAATTTTGTTCTAGTAGGCATACTCCATAAATGTATATTGATGAAGTGGTAAAAAACAACGTTTAACACCAAAAAGTGTCACATAGGAAATTTATTTTTTGTCATTTGATTTGGGTAATTTGTAGGGGACTTATTGCCCTTCATTCAATTACCATCATTTGCGATTAGGTTCACTTGCGATGGTAATTCATAAACGATATTTACGTTCTATCGGATGTATTGACTGTCCTTCACCATAGTGTTGCATTGGGGCACATCCTTTCCTTCTACAGTCGCACCTGAATAGACAATAGAGGTGCTCCCTACTTATTCTTTTTGCCTAAATAATATAGAGGCTGGTTATATTTATAAATCCAAGCTTCAAGAAGGTATATTTGATGTACAGTATATAGATAGATTAATAACAATACAGTATATTCATTAAAGCATTAGCACAACACGTGGTTGAATACATAAAAAACATTTTGAGTTGAAGGGCATAAATATGTTGTCATTTACGTTTATAAGTGAAAAACATTTTTGGAATGTACATTTTTTAGATAATAATGTTATATTATATACTCAGTAATGGTAATTATTTAAACACATCATTCACGATCTGAAGAAGAACCTACAAGCGCAGACAAAATCCTACAGGCAGAACATAAGAAAGAAACTGTTGGAAAGATACTTCTTTTAGTTTAGAATTCAAGATATTTAATACTGACGCTACCAGTTGTTTCTTGGATTTCCCAAAAGCCAACAAAGTTTCTCGGAAGTTAGATGACAAAGATTCAAATTAAGACTTGTCAGCGCAACAAACAACGAAGATTAAAACTTTAAACAGCTCTTTCACTATTAGAATAAAAAAAATGTTTCTGGAGTTGTTTACAAGATGTAATTTACTGTGAACATATTACTTACAATTGTTATTGTTACAAGTTTTGGATAAATAAACTATACCATGAAGTTAAATATCAATTGAATTTATTTAAATAACAATACACAACTCATTTTAATTTATGTAATTAAAACATGTTCAATAAATTTAAGAACTGTCTGTCTGTCCTCATGCAGTATTTGCAGGTCTAGTGATCTTAGTTTTCCACTAATTAAATATTCATGTATTTCGGTTAATTTCAGTTTTTTCGTGCTTACGAGAATTGATTTAAAAAGTATCAAGTAATTGCTATGCTCAAATCTAAAGGATTTGGCATCAAGTGATTCACATGTATCAAACCTTTAAATTTTTATTCTTAAAGAGGAATTCTGATGTGCAGGTGAGGGATTAGGGTTCGAGCCCAACGTAGGAATTAGTTTAAGAGCATCAATAATTAATTATAAATTAAATCAACTGTCGATTTTTACTTTAATAAACATAGACTAAGGTGCACTTTATAAATTTATCTCGGAGCAGGAAGTTATGGAAGAGCTGAAAACGTTCTACACTCTGATTCATCTATTCGACAAATCACACATAATTTATGGTATAAAAAATACATTTCTGGTATGAAACATAAAGTGAATGTCACAGCTATATAACATTTGAAAGAAAAAGCAAGTCAGACAGCATTAAATAATCTATTACAATAAAACTCAACATTATGCTTATACCCGAAAATTAATCTGTTGTTACAAACAGAGGATATAAAGAATAAGAACAGTGGCATTTAGGAAACACTCTCCGTGTTTCACCTGAAACATATGAAAAACTTAAAATTGTGAATAGTCTAGTTAACAGCAAATAATATTTATTTACCAACGGTGGAGAAGTACAATTTTAAAACGATTTTGTTCACCAAAGCAGCTAAATATTAGGGTTCAATACAAAATAATGAGGCAAGTTTCATAACAAGTGTTAATGAGTAGTTTTTTATATCTTTAAGGTAATTAAAAGCGGCTTTCCCATTCAACATACTCCTAGAGTAAATATCACTGTAAGATAAAAACTGTATTCCAAATTAAAAATAAAGTTTAATACCAGTCATATAAATACCAGTTTCAGACGACTATTGAACAGAGTATATTTGATGTTTGTAATAAACATGTGTAGTTCACAATTTGCTATTAGGTTACAAAACAGTAAATTTTAACATGACGCAATTGAGTGAGTACAAAACAAATATTTCGGATTCACCAGTTGGAGTAACACTCTCTGTTCAATTGTCTTTCTTTTTTACATATATTAATACCACATCAAGTTCAGTGTTTGTTTATTATTTATTAAATAAATAGTAATGTCAGCTACCAAAAATATCTGGCCATCATAATAAATGCTTATGCATATTCCTTTACTAAGGTGTTGAAACCGCACATCGCCGCTCGCACACTCCCACAGCAGACCAACAGGGAAGCGCGTGCCCATGGTGGCGAACGGGATGCCGGATCAAAACAAAACTAGGTAAAAAAAAAAAGAACACCGTGGTCAGTATACTCAGGCTTATTTACTAAGACACAGCATGGGCCTATCCAGTCAAGATAAAAATATAAATATGTACTATAAATAAAAAAAATTAAAAAAAATTAAAAAGTGCCTGCAGTAGTAGTATACCTCAAACAATCCTTGTCAGGTGCACCTGCATACAAAAATTAGAAACGCCATAATTTGAAACAAGAAATGCCAATTCCACCCGGTATCCTTCGGCTAAGGTCGGGCTCCTAATGAAATCCAAGAAATAACTAAAATAATATCTAAAACTAACTTAAAATTAAATAACAAAATATAAACTATATAAATGGCAACAATAACAATAACAAATAAATAAAGAATATGGGCAGGGTATCACAGATGTTGACTGGTAGAAATGTCCATCATGGTGGCCGTCCTTCAGCAGAGCGCAAAAGCGAAGGTTCTCTGCGACCACGCATGATGGAGAGATGACAGGAGAAAATCAATTCATCCCTTGGACCCTGAAACCAGGTTTCAGCCTAGTACCCTTTTAAAGTTAATAAAAATTAATAAATAGTTTTAGCCAAACAATATAGATTTTAATAAAAGTAAAGTTGCCAAAAGTTATCTATCAAGAATTTTAAATTAAGTTAAATTACCAAAATTTTCAAAATATCACAGACCAATCAATTACTGATAAAAATTAAAATAAACCTTAATATAGAAGCTGGTAACATTAGAAAACAATAAATAAAACAAGATATTCCATTTAAAAGACTAAAACAATAAGTTATAAAGAAATTTATTCGAGGTATACGCAGTAGCCTACCATACCATACGTAACAATTTGGTTAAAACATTTTTAAAACAGGCATTTATTGACAGAATAGGCTCAAAATTGGTGAAAAGCAGGGAAGGGCATCCTGCACTTAAAATAAAAATTCCAACTCAAAACAACAACCCCAAAAGAAAGTTAGTATGAAAATCCCCTCTGTCACAGAACAAAATTAAGCGTTTTACTCTTGGTGAAAAAAAAATTTAAATGATTAGGAAAAAAAAACTGATGGCCAAAAGTAGCAGCCTAATAACAGGAATCTAAATTTAAAATTTGATGGCAGAAGGCCTTAAATTAACCAAGTAGGCTATAAGGGGAGTTATGGGCTAAAAGACCCGAAGAACGTTACATCTCTCAGAAAGGCTTAAATTTAGCAAAATGAACCTTCAGCAGTCTCTCTGGGTTTGTTTACAAAAACTACATAACAAGTGACACATTACAAACAATATTGGCTGCAGAATAAAAAGAACTGTAACATAAGCCTAGGACTGGTCCTCACTGAGAGACAGAAAAAAATAATTTAAGCTGAAGAGAAAGGTGAAAACTAATAAAAGTGTAAGAGAAAATAATTTGAAAGCCAATTTAAAATTTAGTTAACAGCCAGAAGTACTAAAAATTTAATAAAAAGCAAAACTACAATTTGAAAAACCATGTGCTCTTAACCTTCACAGTTTGAAAAATGAAAATAATCACTAAATTTTAAAAAGAAAGCAAAACTTACTCATCAGTGAGGGGCCGTACGTAAACTTAGCCGCACATGTCAGAAGGAAACAGCTCAGCAAAACTAACAAACACTTAATTATACAAAAATATTAAATCTGGAGCTACTCCTAACCAGTACACCACGGCTCAGAGTCTCTACCACTCTACCGGAAAGGCCAAACACCTTCAAAAGGTCAGTCGCCTCTGCAGCCAATAAACCACACACACATACACTATATAAAACACACATGAGCCGGGGGGAGATATAGGTATTGAACCGGCTCAGACTCCCCCCCCAAAAGGAGGAACTCCCCCTCCCTCTGTTAATTTCTTCAAAATGAAGAATCGAACGAAATGCCTCTCCCCCCCAATGATTGAAGAATTATAAACCGGAAACCCTGAAGTCTGCAGAAGGGAAAACCAAGAAAATCCAGTTGGAGGCAAGAAATAACTCCAAGAGTTGCGTGGGTACAAAGAAGAAAACAGGAACCTTGATCAGGAAGAAAGAGCAGAGGTGATCAGGCCTCTGGACCTAAAACCCTCCCGCACAGACTAAAGAGAAAATCACGGATGACTCCGGCAAGGCTTCAGATGGGATATGTGCGCCTTCCTGAATATCTTCCCGGACTGAGGATCTCCCAGTCGGGCAGTCACCGGAGTCAGAAACTTCAAGATGCGGTGGGGACCAGTCCACCTGTAGCAAAGTTTAGCAGCTCTTTTATCCACAGCCGAACTGACTGGGTGAGCCTTGCAGTAAACTAGATCCCCCACCTGGAAAGGGATTGGCAATACGACCTCGGTTGTACTTCCTCCTTACTAACTCCCTAGCCCGAATGAGATTCCGCCTGGCTGCCTCCCAAGTGGCTTTCACATTGGGAGTACCAGGAGGTGGCAGAAAATCGCTAATTTTCCAAAGGTTCGCCAAAGGGTTGTTTGGCGGAAAGCCAAATAATAACTCGAAAGGTACCGCCTTGTGTGACTTTCATGCTGGGCCGTATTAAAGGCAAATTGGATCCAAGGTAGTTGTTGATCCCAGGTGGTCTGATTTTCCGCATGAAAGGCAATGAGAGCAGATCGAAGATTGCGATTAAAACCGTTCGGCGTGAGAAGGCTGAGGATAGAAAGGGGAAGTAGTCACATGGCGGATTCCGTGCCCAAAGCACATTCTTTTAAAGATATTGGAGACAAACTGTGAACCATTATCGGAAACTAAGGTGGCGGGGCGGGGATTCCAAAGTGTTGAAAAAAATGGTTAACGAAGTGCTTGCACCGTGAGCTGCGCGGTAGCACTCCGCAATGGGAACAACCAAACAAACTTGGAGAAGGCATCCACACAAACAAGTAGGAACTTATTTCCGGACTTGCTACGCGGGAGAGACCCAACATAGTCAATGAAAAACCTTCTCCAAAGGTTTTTCCGCCACCTCAGATGACAAAAGACCCAACTTGGTATTTTGAGCGGGTTTGCTTAGCGAGCACAGTTCACAAGAACGTACTTCGAGCTGCAATATCCCGGTCCATACCTTTCCAGATGAACTGATCCCTAATCTTCGCGATGGTCTTATGAATTCCTAGATGTCCGCCCATAGGAGAAGAATAAAAAATACTGAAAGACCATCGGTACAAGAAAGCTTGGCAGCACTAACTTAGGTTTTCTCCGCTGCTTGTCACGGCAGCATAGAGCACCTCGGTACAGAAAATAAGGAGGGTGGGCACCTCCGTTTTTAAGCTCATTGATGATAGCAGTCAGCTCGGGATCCTTAAATTGGTGTGGAAGAATGTCCGAAAATGCCAGAGGAAAGTCTAGGAGCACGCCACAACATGGCGGCTCTGATAAATTCTGGTGGTCGTTGGGTAAGTGATACATGCGTGACAGAGTGTCCGCTATGATATTTTGGGTGCCTCGCACGTGCTGCACTGTGAAACTTAAGGGCAGAAATTTGGACTACCCAGCGACCAATCTTCCCGAGCTGACGGGGGTGGGGCAAGGAGCCAAGAAAGTGCCTGGTTGTCGGTTTCCAACAAAAATTCTTTTTGTTCTAGGTAACGCCTGAACTTATTAATCCCAAACACGACAGCCAAACATTCCAGCTCATAAACAGAACAACTCTTCTTCTCACAAGGGGTTAACGTGCGTGAAGCATAAGCTATGGGCTGCCGGATAACCATCTACTTCTTGCGATAAAACAGCAGCAACGGCTAAGGAGGAAGCATCAGTTTGCAAGACGAACTTACGACTGAAATCAGGCATAGCCAAGACTGGAGGCTGCATCACTGCCTCTTTCAGCTGCTCAAAAGCAGTCTGTTGCGCTTCACCCCACTCAAACTTGGCACCCTTTTTCCTAAGAGAGTTCAGAGGGGCCGCCACTTCAGCAACATTGGGGATGAAACGACGATAAAAATTTATCATTCCCACAAAACGGGCAATCCCCTTGGCATCCTTTAGGAGGAGGAAACTCCCTGATTGCCTGGGTTCTCTCCTGATCAATACAAACACCTCGAGAAGAGACAAGATGACCCAGAAACGATATTTCAGGCTGAGCAAAACTCACCTTTTCAGGATTGACGGTAAGGCCAGACTCCTCGCAGCCTAGTTAGAACTTCCTCTAGATGAGTCAAGTGCTCCTCATAACTCTCACTGTACACAAGGCAGGTCATCCAGATAGTTGAACACGAAACTTAAATTTTGACATCATGAAAGATAGAATCCAGGAGTCTGGTGAGTGTTTGGGCCCCCCACAGCCAAGCCCATAGGCACCTCGGGTGAACTGGTGACCCAAAACACACAAATTCCAAGGCACACAAAAGGCAGTGAGGGGTCGAGACTCGTGTTTTAGTGGAATTTGAATGATATGCCTGGTTAAGATCAAAAATGGAGAAATACTTGGCCTTACCAAACCAGTAGAAAGCAGAATGCAAATCGGGGAGAGGCACGGAGTCAATTTCTATCTGAGCATTGAGCTTTCGAATAATCCAGGACCAATCTGGACTTCCCATTAGGTTTCGGCACTAGAAAACGCTGGACTGGAAAAATTTGAGCAAGACGGCTCGATCACCCCACTCTTAAGTAAATCATCAATCATATTTCTCAGAATTTCCATCTTGGGCGAGCAAGCTTATATGGATGGGAACGTACAGGACGGGTGTCTGTAAGAACGAATCTCGTATTCCAAGAGATTGGTCGTGCCCAGTTTGTCAGTTAGGACTTCAGGAAAACTGGAACAAATCTGCCCTTATGTCCTCAGCCTCTTTCGGCGTAAGATGTCCTAGTTGGTCAGGAGGAGTCCAAGCTCTTATCTTCCATCTCTAAGGCAGCAGTCCCACGAGACTCGACATCTGAAAAGGGAACGAGCACCCGCCTGGCGAAAGCAAAGAAAACATGACTGGAGGCCAAATCCAAAATCATGCCAGTTTTTCCGATAAAATCTGCTCCCAAGATGAAAGGAAAAAGTCAGGTCCTTAGCCACCAAAAAGCTCCAATCCCAAGAGAAATAATTAATTTTGATGTGAATCTGGGCACTACAGATAATAGGTAAAGGTGTGCGTGAAGCAGTCCAGCAGATAAGTGAACTAGGCTCAACCTGCCGTATTAGCCCAGAGGATTTTAGATCTTCAAAAAACGACAAAGAAATCAGGCTGCGTGCTGACCCAGAATCAACCAGGGCCTTCTGCACCACATTCCCCACAAGCACATTCCAGTTGTGGGCAGGTTGAGCGGGCAGCCCTTACTCCCTGCGCAGCCAGAGCAGCAACCTCCCCTCTCGGCCAACGATGATAACTGTCCCCCAAGTCTATTTCTTTCTGTTTTCTTTCTGTTCTGTATTAAACCAGCTACCCTTTTACCATCAAAATTAGGTACATATTTTGCCCTCAAAATTACCTTTACGGCACGAGTCGGGCTTACTCGTCCGCAAGCTTACTAGTTTTTTTTTTTATTAAGTGGACAAAACGGTCTAATATGTCCCACTTGCTTGCAGCCATAACAGGTAGGAGGCTGCCTACGGGAAGGAGCAGCTGCTGGCTCAGACTGCACCGGAGCATGGACCGGCCCCGGAGGCAAGTGAGGAAGATGCCTCGACGACATGGCCTCCCTTTGATCATCCGCATCCTGAACCCCTCTAGAGATGATGGAGAGGCGGTCCAAATCCGCAAAAAGATGCGGGACGGCTACAAAAAATCAAAACGGGAGCGTTCTTCAGGTTTAATGCCCTCCAAAATAAGGCTCACCAACTCCGTTTCGCTCAAGCTCAAGCGCAACACCCGGGCTACATCCCGTATGTTCCCCGACAAAATGGCTCAAGCGTCTCGTCTGGTGCCTGAGGACGGTAAACGCGTTCCACCCGCAAGCGCCTCCCTACACCCGAGCAGGTACAAAGAACTCCAAGATCTCGGCGTGGAACTGGTCAAAGGTGGGCACCTCTCTTAAGGCAGTCTAGAAGGCGATCAAAAAGGGGCCTTAAGGAAAACTGCGCTAAAATCTGCATAAGCATGGCATCTGTCATACCAGGAAATTCTCTCAGCTTAAAAACTTCCAGAAGAAAATGGATAAGTAAATTAGTGGTCAAGTCCATCAACTCTGGGGAAGTGTTGTAACACACTCCCCAAAGGATGAGGCAGTTTGCCAAAGCTAGAAAAGGAAGGCACAACTATAGATGAAGCCTCACCAGCCGCTTCAGGAGGGCCACTACCCATCGGAAGACATAGTAACTCTGGGAGGCTCGAAAGAAAGAGCCGGTGGATGGTTAGCAAAAGTAATGGTAGTGGGAACCTCCGTTAGAGTGGACAGCGGTAAATAGTACCCCCTTCCCCCTCTTTCACCGAGCGCACCTCACTCAAACCATCTAAGGCTTGTTTTAATTTGTTACTGGCCGAAAAAGCCCAACTTTTAATATCAGAGTCTAAACTAGGAGCCGACATAAGTAAAACTATTCTGTCACGCCAATGTAAAAGCTGAGATGCCAATCTAGCCTTTGCTGACCCGGACATGGGAAGTGAC
This sequence comes from Homalodisca vitripennis, assembly GCF_021130785.1. NCBI lineage: Eukaryota > Metazoa > Arthropoda > Insecta > Hemiptera > Cicadellidae > Homalodisca > Homalodisca vitripennis. The sequence goes on along the minus strand of NW_025776226.1, from coordinate 1,637 downwards.
TCAAAATTAATATCGTCTTCTAATTCCTCCATTTCGGGTTTTACAAAACTCAAATTCTGTGTTTAATTTGGAACTCTGCATTCCAGCTGCGGTCCAACGCTATACAAGCCCGTAATTGAGCTCTTAATGCCCTCACATCTCCCTCGGGCTTCTGTCCTCTCGCCAGGACCTCAAAAACCAACTCGGGCTTGCGTAGATGTTCAGGCACCAGGGAAAACGCCATACCAAACAATTAAGACAAATAAATACAACAATAAACAACAAAGCGTACGCAAAAATTACTTAGTAACCTAAGTGGACTCAACTCACAAAAGGCTTCCACTGACGAGGTCCAAGTGAAGAACTTAATACCTGCTACCTAATAGAAGGATAACCCTGCAAATATACACTAAACCACAACCTACAAACACGGAAGCAATAAATATAACAAAACAACACATTGATAGGGGAGAAGTAGAGTACAGTTAGATAAATTTAGCGGTTAAGCAATTTAGAGTCCCTTGCTCCCTGCAAAGGGTAAGTCTGCAGGAAGCAAGACACTAAACCAATTCCACCCGGTATCCTGTGCTAGGGCGAGCTCCTAATGAAAAAAAAGTTGTGTACTCTAACCTCCCCCTACCTAACACTAACCTACACCAACAAACAAAACCAGAACTGAGAGGCAGCTGAGAGAGCAGCTAACCAACGCTCTGCTACCATTGAAACCGTACATCGCCGCTCGCACACCCACAGCAAACCATCAGGGAAGCGCGCGCCCATGGTGGCGAACGGGATGCCGGATCAAAACAAAACTAGGTAAAAAAAAAAGAACACCGGTGGTCAGTATACTCAGGCTCATTTACTAAGACACAGCATAACATGGCCTATCCAGTCAAGATAAAAATATAAATATATACTATAAATAAAAAAAATAAAAAAATAAAAAGTTCCTGCCAGTAGTAGATACCTCAAACAATCCTTGTCAGGTGCACCTGCATACAAAAATTAGAAAACGCCATAATTTTGAAACAAGAAATGCCAATTTCACCCGGTATCCTTCGGCTAAGGGCGGGCTCCTAATGAAATCCAAGAAATAACTAAATAATATCTAAAACTAACTTAAAATTAAATAACAAAATATAAACTATATAAATGGCAACAATAACAATATCAAATAAATAAAGAATATGGGCAGGGTTATCACAGATGTTGACTGGTAGGTATGTCCATCATGGTGGCCGTCCTTCAGCAGAGCGCAAAAGCGAAGGTTCTCTGCGACCCACGCATGATGGAGAGATGACAAGCATGAAAATACAACTCATCTCCTGGACCATCAATCCAGTGAGGGGCCGTAAACTTAAGCGCCGCACAGTGATCAGAAGGAGAACAAGCTACTCAGCAAAACTAACTAAACACTTAATTAAACAAAATATTAAACTGGAGCTACTCCTAACTTGTACAACCACGGCTCAGAGTCCTCTATCCACTCTAACCGCGGAAAAGGCCAAAACGCCTTTCAAAAAGGTCAGTGGGCTCTGCAGCAAATAAACCACCATACACACACTACACTATATAAAACACAACATGAGCCGGGGGGATATAGGTATTGAACCAGGCCCTCACTATTACGGAGAAATTAAAACATAATATATGGTATA